>NW_026961423.1:0-17572 GCF_963924245.1 Chroicocephalus ridibundus
GGGGGGAAAAGTGGAGAAATTGGAGAGAAAAGGCAAAGAAATAGGGGGGAAAAGAGAAGAAATTGGGGGAAAAACGGGGGGAAAGGGAATATTTGGGGGAAAAGGGAAGAAATTGGGGGGAAAAGGGCTTATTTGGGGAAAAAAAAGGACTCTGGGGAAAAAAGGGACTATTGGGGGGGGAAAAAAGCGAGGAAATGGGGCAAAAAGGGGAAGAAGCGGGGGGGGGAGAAGCCCCGCTTTGGGGCAAAAAATGAGGATTTTGCGGGGGGGGGGCAGCGGGGCGGGGGGAAACGGGCGGGAGAAGGGCGGAATTGGGGAGGAAAAGGGGGGTTTCGGGGCTCACCCAGCAGCGGGAGCAGCAGGAGGGGCGCCATGGCGGGGGCCCGGGGACACGCGGGTGGCCACCGCCCCCCCCCCCCGCCCCCCCGGGTCGCCGCGGCAACGGGGCGAAAACGGCCGAAAAAGGGGAAAAAAGAGGCGGAAAAGGGGAAGTGCGGGAGGAATCGCGCCATTTCCGGGGCCACCGCGGGGGGGGGGGGGGGGGGGGGGGGGGGGGTTGGGGCGCGGGGTGGCCCCGGTGGCCCCCGCTGGCCAGTGGGGGGAGGGGCGGGGGCCACCGGAGCCCCCCCCGCCCCGCCCACCGGGACCGGGGGCGTGACGTCACCGGGACGTCACGCCGGAGTGTCGCGGGGGGGTGGGGGAGAGGGGGGTATGGTGGCCACCGGCCGCACGGTGCCCCACAGCCTGCCCCACATCGCCCCACTTCCCCGTCTCTGCCCCACATCCCACCCCCCCCCCACTTCCCCCCCTCTCTGCCCCACATCCCCCTTCTCTGCCCCACATCCCACTCCCCCGCCACACATAGCCCGTCTCCCCACATCCCACTCCCCCACTCCACTTCCCCCCTCTCTGCTCCACGTCCCACCCCCCTGCCCCACATGCCCCCCATCTCCCCACATCCCCCCATCTCCTCCCTCTCTGCCCCACATCCTGCCCCTCCGCCCCACATCCCCCCTCTCTGCCCCACATCCCCCCTCTCTACCCCACTTCCCCGTCTCTGCCCCACATCCCAACCCCCACCCCACTTCCCCCCTCTCTGCCCCACATCCCACCCCCCTGCCCCACATGCCCCCCATCTCCCCACATCCCCCCATCTCCTCCCTCTCTGCCCCACATCCTGCCCCTCCGCCCCACATCCCCCCTCTCTGCCCCACATCCCCCCTCTCTACCCCACTTCCCCGTCTCTGCCCCACATCCCAACCCCCACCCCACTTCCCCCCTCTCTGCCCCACATCCCACCCGCCCGCCCCACTTCCCCCTCTCTGCCCCACATCCCAACGCCCGCCCCACTTCCCCCTCTCTGCCCCACATCCCAACGCCCGCCCCACTTCCCCCCTCTCTGCCTCACATCCCAACCCCCACCCCACTTCCCCCCTCTCTGCCCCACATCCCCCCATCTCCCCACATCCCACCCGCCCGCCCCACTTCCCCCTCTGCCCCACATCCCACCCGCCCACCCCACTTCCCCGTCTCTGCCCCACATCCCACCCGCCCACCCCACTTCCCCGTCTCTGCCCCACATCCAACCCCCGCCCCACTTCTCCCCCATCTCCCCACATCCCAGCCCCCCGCCCCACTTCCCCTCTCTCTGCCCCACATCTCCCCCACTTCCCCCGTCTCTGCCCCACATCCCACCCCCCACCCCACTTCACCCCTCTTCACCCCCTCTCTGCCTCACATCCCCCCATCTCCCCACATCCCAACCCCCACCCCACTTCCCCCCCTCCGCCCCACATCCCACCCCCCTGCCCCACTTCCCCATCTATGCCCCACATCCCCCCATCTCCCCACATCCCACTCCCCCATCTCTGCCCCACATCTCCCCCACCCCACATCCCCCCTCTCTACCCCACTTCCCCTGTCTCTGCCCCACATCCCAACCCCCACCCCACTTCCCCCGACTCTGCCCCACATCCCAACCCCCGCCCCACTTCGCCCTCTCTGCCCCACATCCCCCCCATCTCCCCACATCCCCCCATCTCTCCACATCCCACTCCCCCATGTCTGCCCCACATCTCCCCCACATTCCCCATCTCCCCACATTCCACCCCCCCGCCCCACATCCCACCCCCCATCTCCCCCTCTCTGCCCCACATCCCCTCCATCTCCCCACATCTCCCACCTCCCCTCCTCTCTGCCCCACATCCCACCCCCCATCTCCCCACCCCCCCCATCGCCCCACATGCCCCCCATCTCCCCACATCCCACTCCCCATCTCTGCCCCACACCCCCCATCCCCCCGCTCCCCCCGCTCCCTCCTGACCGTCCCGGGGGGACCCGGCCTTGGGCAGCCCCTCCCCCCCCCGCCCCCACCGTGGGGGAGGGTTGCCGTGGGGCCCGCTATGGGGCAGAGCCCCCCCACGGTTCCGACACCTCCCTATGGGTCCCGTCACCTCCCTATGGGGGACAGCATGTCCCTATGGAGCTCTATAGGGGATCTATGGGGCTCCAGAGGGATCTGTGGGGCGGGGGGGGATCTATGGGGCACCCCCCCCCCAGGAATGTGTCGCCTCGCAGGACATTTGTCACCTCCCCGAGGACAAAGTGGGCCCCATGTCCGGGAACGGCGCCAACCGCTCCCCCCCCGGCCCCACGGCGGCCCCCACGGCGCCAGCCCCATGGCGCCTCGTCGCGGGGGGGGACGAGATAATGAACGCCCGATATAGAGCTGGCGGCCGGCACCTGTCAGCGCCCCACAAGTGGCGGGACGAGGGCCAGGACCCCGGCGGCCGGGACCCACAGGTGCCCGGGCCCCATAGATGCCCCATAGGCACAAGGGATCCTGGTGTCAGGGTGCCCCACATATGATGGACCCAGGTGTTTCAGCCCCATAGATATGAAGGACCCCGGTGTCCCTGCCCCATAGGTGCCCCATAGATGCCCCATAGACACAAGGGAGCTCAGTGTTCAGGACGCATAGATATTAAAAACTCCGGCGTCCGGGCCCCATAGACACAAGGGATTCTGGTGTCCGTACCCCATAGGTGCCCCACATACAGAGGACCCAGGCATCCGGGCCCCATAGATATGAAGGACCCCAGTGTCTGGGCCCCATAGATGCCCCACAGACACAAGGGACCCCAGTGTCCAGGCCCCATAGACAGCCCATAGACACAAGGGATCCCAGTGTCCAGGCCCCATAGACAGCCCATAGACACAAGGGATCCTGGTGTCCGTGCCCCATAGATGCCCCACATATGAGGGACCCAGGCATCCGTGCCCCACAAACGCCCCACAACCAAGCGATGCCTGCCTCCCTTCCTTTGCCCCATAGATTTGTGCTATGGGGTGAATCTGTGGGGCCCGGATACCAGGGTCCCCTGGGGAGGCGCCGTGGGGTGGGGGATGGGGGGCGCTGCCCCCTCCCCTCCCCTCCAACCCTCCCCCGCTGGACGCCCCTCCCCCCCACACACCCCACGGCGCCCTATAAATGTGGTGGGGCTGCGCATCCGCCCCACGTCCCGCCGTGGGGCAGAGAGAGAGAGAGGGTCTGTGGGGCTGGGGGAGGTTGGGGGGCAGGAGGGCTCTATGGGGCAGGGAGGGCTGTGGGGCACAGGGGGATCTATGGGGCAGAGAGGTTCTATGGAGCACGGGGGGATCTATGGGGTGCAAGTGGGTTCTATGGGGCACAGGGGTGTCTGTGAGGCACAAAGGGGGTTTATGGGGCACAGGGGAGTCTATGGGTGGCACGGGGATCTATGGGGGAGAGGAGTCTATGGGGCACGGGGGGGCTGTGGGGCACGGGGGGGTTTATGAGGCACAAAGGGGTTCTGTGGGGGGCACGGGGATCTATGGGGCAGAGGGGTTCTATGGGGTACGTGGGATCTGTGGGGCACGAGGGGGTCTGAGGCACAAAGGGGTTCTGTGGGGGGCACGGGGATCTATGGGGCAGAGGGTGTCTATAGGGCACAGAGGGGGGTCTATGGGGCAAACGGGGTCTATGGGGCACGGGGGTCTGTGGGGCACAAAGGGGGGTCTGTGGGGTGCAGGGAATCTATGGGGCACAAAGGGTGTCTGTGGAGTGACACAGGGATCTGTGGGGCTCAGGGGGCATCTGTGGGGCGAATGGGAGATCTATGGGGCACAAAGGCGTTCTAAGGGGGTGTGGGGATCTATGGGGCAGTCAGGGGCGGTCTATGGGGCACAAAGGGGGGGGTCGGTCACAGGAGATCTATGGGGCACGGGGGGATCTATGGGGGGTACAGGGATCTCTAGGGCTCAGGCGGATCTATAGGGTACAAGGGTTCTATGGGGGCGCAGGGGGATCTATGGGGCAGGACAGGTGCTATGGGGCACACTTGTGGGGTGCACAGTTCTGTGGGGCACATGGGGGTGTATGGGGGGCAGACGGGATGTGGGGGGCAGGGATGTCTATGGGGCATGGGGGGGGATCTATGGGGCATGGGGGGGTATGGGGTGTGCAGTTCTATGGGGCACACGGGGGTCTGTGGGGCAAATGGGGTTTATGGGGCACTGAGGGGGTCTACGGGGTGCAGGGATCTATGGGGCACAGGGAATCTATGGGGCACAATGGGGGCTCTGTGGGATACAAAGGGGGGTCTGTGGGGTGTGGGGGGTCCTATGGGGCACAGGAGGGATCTATGGGGCAGGCCCTCACTCTCCTGCCCCCTACAGTTCCCTTCATCTCCCAGCTCAGACCCACAGATCGCAGGTGAGGGGGCAGCCGTGGGGCCCCGTAGGGAGGTTGTGGGATGATGTGGGGTGCTGTGGGGCTCCCCACGGCGGGGGTCTGTCCATGGCTATAGGGGTCCACGCATGGCCGTAGGGGGTCTGTGGGGGATCTATGGGTCCCATGGGTGATCTATGGGGCCCAGACTGACCCACAGCCCCCCAGGATGGTGTGGGGGGTGTTGGCGGGGCCGGGAGCAAGGCCCCATCCATGGCCATGGAGGGGTCAACAGTTGGCCATTGTTGACCATGGGGGATCTGTGGGTCCCATGGGGGATCTATGGGTCCTGTGGCAGATGTATGGGTCCCATGGGGGATCTATGGGTCCTGTGGCAGATCTGTGGGTCCCATGGTGGATCTATGGGGCCCAGATTGACCCATAGACCCCCAGGATGGTGTAGGGGGCGTTGGCGGGGCCAGGAGCAAGGCCCCATCCATGGCCATGGAGGGGTCAACAGTTGGCCATCATTGACCATAGGGGGATCTGTGGGCCCTGTGGCAGATGTATGGGTCCCATGGTGGATCTATGGGGCCCAGGTTGATCCATAGACCCCCGGGATGGTGTGGGGGGCATTGGCGGGGGCCGGGGTCAAGGCCCCATCCATGGCCATGGAGGGGTCAACGGTTGGCCATCGTTGGCCCTGGGGGATCTGTGGGTCCCATGGGGGATCTGTGGGTCCCAGCCTGCCCCCCGCCCCCCAGGATGGCCTCAGGGGCACTGGCAGGGCTGGGGGCGGCCGCCCCCTTCCTGCGGCAGGCGGAGGCGCAGCCCCGGCCCTTCGACCCCCGCGCCGAGTGCTTCGTGCCCCACCCCCGGCTGGAGTTCGTGCGGGGGCGGCTGCTGGGCCGGCAGGACGGGGTGGCCACCGTGGCTACCGAGCTGGGCGAGGTACGGGGGGGTGGGAGGGACTTGGGGGTTGGGGGGGAGTTGGGGGGGCGAGGGGTTAATGGGGTGGGGGGGTGTTGGGGGGAGGGGGTTGGGGGGCAAGGAGGTGGTGGCCACCATGGCTACCGAGCTGGGGGAGGGGCGGAGGGGGGAGGGGCGTTGGGGGGTGAGGGGTTGGGGAGGTGGGGGCCCACCCCATAGGGGCACCCCCTGACCCATGGAGAAGCCCCTGCCCTGTGGAGACCCCCCACCCCCATGGAGGTGCCCCACCCCATGAGGCCACCCCCCAGCCCCTGTGAGACCTCCCACCCTACGGGGTGCCCCCCAACTCCCCCCCACCCCATGTGCATGTGTCCCCCCCCAGACGGTGACGGTGAAGGAGAGCGACGTCCACCAGCAGAACCCCCCCCAAGTTCGACAAGATTGAGGACATGGCCATGCTGACCTTCCTCCACGAGCCCGCCGTCCTCTTCAACCTGAAGGAGCGCTATGCCGCCTGGATGATCTACGTCAGCTCCCACCAGCCCCTGGGGGGGGGTTGTGGGTCTCTATGGGGCAGGGGGTGGGGGGGAGACCGTTTGCTGAAGGCCTTGAGGGACAGCGAGAGCAGGGAGAGGCTGTGGGGCCACCTAGAACCCGGGGGAGGGCATCCATGTGGTTGTTGAGGGCCACCTAGAACCTGGTGGGCCTTCTCCAGCCCCCCTTGGGCCACCCAGACGCACCACGTCCCGTCCCTGGACCCCTTGGGCCACCAAGACCTCAAGATGTCTCTTCTTCAGACCCCTTGAAGCCACTCAGACCCACCGTGTCCCATCTCCAGGCCCCCCTTGGGCCACCAAGACGCCAGATGTCCCATATCTGGTCTCCTTGGGCCACCAAGACCCACCATGTCCCATCCCCAACCCCCTTGGGGCCACCAAGTCCTCAAGATGTCCCATCTCCGTCCCCCTTGGGCCACCCAGACCCACCGTGTCCCATCCTGAACCCCCTTGGGCCACCCAAAACCAGGCTGTCCCACCACCAGACGCCTTGGGCCGTGCGGCCCCGGGTTGTCCCCTCCTGCTGGAGGTGGCCGCTGGTGGCCCTGACCCACCTTGTCCCTTTTCCAGACCTACTCGGGGCTCTTCTGCGTCACCGTCAACCCCTACAAGTGGTTGCCTGTCTACGACGCCGAGGTGGTGGCCGCCTACCGGGGCAAGAAGAGGAGCGAAGCTCCACCCCACATCTTCTCCATCTCCGACAACGCCTACCAGAACATGCTGACGGGTGAGGACCTCCCCCTGGGACCCCAGAGCAGAAGACTTAGCACCCCAAAAATGGGGCCTGACCCACAGCTGGTCCTCCCCTGGGGGGAGGAGAACCCTGACCAAGACCCCAAACATCTCCCCTAACTGCGTCCCAGCTGACCTGGTTCTCCCCTGGGGGGTGGAGAACCTCAACCAGACCCCAAATATCTTCCCTAACTGTGTCCCACCAACGTGGTCCTCACCTGGGGGGTGGAGAACCCCGACCAAGACCCCAGACATCTCCCACAACTTCATCCCGCCAACGTGGTCCTCTCCTGGGGGGTGGAGAACCCTGACCAAGACCCCAAACGTTTTCCCTAACTGTGTCTCGCTTGACCTGGTCTTCCCCTGGTGGGTGGAAACCCTGACCAAGACTCCAAGCATCTCCCCTAACTGCGTCTCACCAACGTGTTCCTCATCTGGGGGGTGCAGAAACCCAAGCCCCCAGACATCTCCCCCAGCTTCGTCCACCAACATGGTCCTCACCCGGGGGGGTAGAGAACCACAACCAGACCCCAGCCATCTCCTGCCTTTCGTCCCCCTGACTTCTCTCTCCTCCTCCCAGACCGCGAGAACCAGTCCATCCTCATCACGTAAGTCTGTCCCCGCTTCACCCCAGCCCTGCCCCACAGTGGTGGGCTGGGACGGAGAAGCCACCCAGATGTTCTCCAACCCTACCCCCCAACTGCCCCCCAGCGGAGAATCCGGGGCGGGGAAGACGGTCAACACCAAGAGGGTCATCCAGTACTTTGCCAGCATCGCCGCCATCGGCGACCGCAAGAAGGAGGCAGCCAATAGCAGCAAGGTGGGGCTTCAGGCCACACCCCCTCCATCATGGCCACCACCCCCCCACCCCCCCGCTAGGCCCATGGTGGCCACCCCCCACCTTCCTCCACCGTCCCCACCCCACCAGGGTACCCTGGAGGACCAAATCATCCAGGCCAACCCTGCCCTGGAGGCCTTTGGCAACGCCAAGACCGTCCGCAACGACAACTCCTCCCGCTTTGTGAGTGCCGTGGGGCGGGACCTGTGGGGTGGGATCTATGGGGCGGGACATATGAGGCGGGATCTATGGGGCAGGAGCTGCTGGGGGGCAGGTGGCCACCTCCAGCTCCCGCTGCGGCTCTCCCAGGGGAAGTTCATCCGGATCCACTTTGGGGCCACCGGGAAGTTGGCGTCGGCCGACATCGAGACCTGTGAGTGGCTGCGGGTGCCAGGAGGGGGTGGGGCCATCGTCCAGCCTCCACCGTCCAGCTCCTCCTCCCGCCATCCATCCATTCCTCCATCCATGTCTCTATTTCTCCATTTCTCTATCTGTTGCTCTGTCTATTTTTCCATCTCTCCATCCATTTCTTCATCCATCCATCCATCTTTCCATCGATTTCCGCATCCATCCATCTTTCTATTCATCCATCCATTTCTTCATCCCTCCATGCATCCATTCCTCCATCCATCTCTCTATCCATCCACCCATTTCTCTATCCATTTATCTCTCCATTCCTCCCTCCATTCCTCTCTCTCTCCATCCCTCCATCCCTCCCTTCATCCATCCATCCGTCCATCCCTCCATGCATTTCTCCATCCATCCTTCCATCTCTCCATCCGTTCCTCCATCCCTCCATCCATCCATCCATCCCTCCATCCGTCTCTCCATCCTTCCATCCATCTATGCCTCCATCCATCTATCTCTCCATCCTTCCATCCATCCCTCCTTCCTTCCATCCATCTATCCCTGCATTCATCTCTCCATGCATCCATCTATCCCTCCATCCGTCCATCTCTCCATCCATCAGTCCATCTTTCCATCCATCCATCCCTCCCTCCATCCCTCCCTCCATCCGTCCCTCCCTCCATCCGTCCCTCCATTTATCCGTCCCTCCATTTATCTGTGCTTCTATCCATCCATCCATGTCTCCGTCTATCTATCCATCCACTCATTCCTCCATCCATCCATTTCTCTGTCTATCCATCCATCTCTTCCTCCCACCATCTCCAGCTCCTCATCCCAGCATCCATCTCCCATCCAAAGATCTCTGTGTCCTCCTCCCACCATCTCCAGCTTCTCCCCCTAATATCTCTCTATCCATCTATCTCCCCATCCCACCTTCCAAGTGTCTCTGTCTTCTCATCTCACCATCCGAACGTCTCCATGTGTTTATCCCACTATCCATCTCCCCATCCAGACATCTCCATCTCCCTGTCCCACTATCCAGACATGTTCATTTTCTCATCCCACCATCTTCATTTTCTCATCCCGCCATCTCTCTGTCGCACCGTCCATCTGTCCATCTGTCCATCCATCCATCATCCATGTCTTCATCCCACCATCCATCCATCCATCATCCATCTCCTCACCCCAAACTTTTCCTTACCCCCCCAGACCTCCTGGAGAAGTCCCGCGTCATTTTCCAGCTGAAGGCTGAGCGCAACTACCACATCTTCTACCAGATTCTTTCCAACAAGAAGCCGGAGCTTCTGGGTGAGGGTTGACCACACAGTGGCCACTCCTCCTTGGGGCCATCGAGGACAACTTGGAGCCACCGAGGACAATCTGTGACCCGCTGGTGATGCTCAAATCTTTGTGTCCTCTCCTGCAGAGATGCTCCTCATCACTAGCAACCCCTACGACTACAGCTACGTTTCCCAAGGAGAAGTGACGGTGGCTTCCATTGATGACGCCGAGGAGTTGCTGGCCACCGACGTAAGCTGTGGGGGGACATCCCACCACTGAGGAAAAGGGGAGGTGGCTGGGGGGGGTTGGGGTGGTGGAGGAGGCCATGGGTGGGTGGAAGAGGCCATGGGTGGGTGGAGGAGACCATGGGTGGAGTAGGAGACCATGGATGGAGTAGACTGTGGGTGGGTGGAGGAGACCATGGGTGGAGTAGGAGGCCATGGGTAGGTGTTGGAGGCCATGGGTGGAGGAGGAGGCCATGGGTGGGTGTTGGAAGGCATGGGTGGTGGAGGAGGCCATGGGTGGGTAGAGGAGGCTATGGATGGATGGATGGATCTATGGATGGACGGTTGGATCCATGGATGGATGGATCTATGGATGGATCCATGGATGGACGGATGGGTCCATGCCCGAGTCCTCCAAACGTCTGTAAGGCCCCATGGATGGCCGAGCCCGTGGATGGCCAGGCTGACCAGCAGGAAGGACAGTGACCCGCAGCCGGTGGCCAGCAGCCGCAGGTGCCCTCAGTTGGGCGGTGGGGGTGTCCCGGGCCCTCTCCCACCCCCCGCCCCCCACCTCCCTAGAGCGCTTTTGACGTCCTGGGCTTCACTGCCGAGGAGAAGGCCGGCGTCTACAAGCTGACGGGCGCCATCATGCACTTTGGCAACATGAAGTTCAAGCAGAAGCAACGGGAGGAGCAGGCGGAGCCGGACGGCACCGAAGGTGAGGCCAGGGGTGGGGTGGGGTCATGGTGGGGACACAGACACACGGGTTTGGGGGTCACCTGAGGGTGGCGTCTTCTTCTCCGTGGCCTGCAGATGCCGACAAGTCGGCCTACCTGATGGGGCTGAACTCGGCCGATCTTCTCAAGGGGTTGTGCCACCCCCGGGTGAAGGTGGGCAACGAGTATGTCACCAAGGGGCAGAATGTCCAGCAGGTGAGGAGGGCACCCCCCACCCCCCCCATCCCCCAAAACCTCCTTTTGGAGGCAGCCACGGCGCCACCATGGGGCAGAAGACCATGTGGGCATGGGGCGGCCCCCTCTGCCAGGTGTACTACTCCATCGGGGCCTTGGCCAAGTCCGTCTACGAGAAGATGTTCAACTGGATGGTGGTGAGGATCAACAACTCGCTGGAGACTAAGCAGCCCCGGCAGTACTTCATCGGCGTCCTGGATATTGCCGGCTTTGAGATCTTCGACGTGAGGCCTCGGCGGGGGTGTGGGGGCATGTGGGGTGGGGGTGGCAGGGTCCTCTCGGGGGTGGGGGGCATACAGATGGGGGTCCAGGGGACCCTCCGTCATCTTCACCCTGAGCTTTGGTGGGAACTTGGTCTCTTTGGGCCTCGCCTTGATGCTGTTGGGGGTTGAGGTGGCCCCATTGATCCCATGGGGCATCGGGTTGGCCCCATTGGGTCTCAGGTTGGCCCCATTGATCCCATGGGGAGTTGTGTTGACCCTCTTGGACATTTGGTTGACCCGGTTGATCTCATTGGCCATTCTGTTGATCCTATTGGCCATTCAGTTGACCCAGTCGATCCCATGGGGCGTTGTTAACCCCATTGGACCTCACCTTGACCCCCCTTGACCCCTTTGGGCGTTGGGTTGACCTCATTGGGTGTCCAGTTGACCCCATTGATCACATCAAGCATCGCATTGACCCCCTCGTGTGTTTAATTGACCCCATTGACCGTTGCATTGACCCCATTGGACATCCAGTTGACCCCCTTGACCCCATTGGGCCTTGGGTTGACCCCACCCTCCCCTCCCCAGTTCAACAGCTTTGAGCAGCTCTGCATCAACTTCACTAACGAGAAGCTGCAGCAGTTCTTCAACCACCACATGTTCGTGCTGGAGCAGGAGGAGTACAAGAAGGAGGGCATCGAGTGGGAGTTCATCGACTTTGGCATGGACCTCCAGGCCTGCATTGACCTCATCGAGAAGGTACCACCGCCCCCACGCCACCCCGGGGCCTCCTGGGAGGTGCTGGAGAACCTCCTTCTGGTTGAGGCTCACCGAAGACGACTGGTCGGGGTTGCGGTTGGTGTCCACCAACAAGGTCTTCTCGTCGCCAGCATGGGGATCATGTCCATCCTGGAGGAGGAGTGTATGTTCCCCAAGGCCTCGGACATGACCTTCAAGGCCAAACTCTACGACAACCACCTGGGCAAGTCGGCCAACTTCGGGAAACCCCGGAACATCAAGGGGAAGGCGGAAGCCCACTTCTCCCTGGTGCACTACGCCGGCACGGTGGACTACAACATCCTTGGCTGGTTGGAGAAGAACAAGGACCCCCTCAATGAGACGGTGGTGGGGCTGTACCAGAAATCCGCCCTCAAGCTCTTGGCCAACCTCTTCTCCAACTACGCCGGGGCTGACGCTGGTGGGTGATGGGGGGGTGGGGGGATGGAGAAGACACTCACTCGCAAGAGTCCAGCGTCACCCCACCCCTCTTTTCTTCAGGGGGTGATGGTGGGAAGGGCAAAGGCGCCAAGAAGAAAGGTTCCTCCTTCCAGACCGTCTCTGCCCTGCACCGGGTGAGGGACCCATAGCGGACCCACCGTGGGGCAGAGGGAGGACAGCCTTCCACCCCATGGAGGGTTGTCCCTCAGCTCCCCCCATGGGTCAGCTTTTTCTCTCCTCCACCAGGAGAACCTCAACAAGCTGATGGCTAACCTCAAGACCACCCACCCCCACTTTGTCCGCTGCCTCATCCCCAACGAGCGGAAGGAGCCGGGTGAGAAGAGAGGGATGGGGGGTCGGGGTGGGGTGGGCTGGGTGGGGCTGGTGGCTGACCCTGCCCCGCTCTGCCCCACCCACCAGGCGTGATGGACAACCCCCTGGTGATGCACCAGCTCCGCTGCAACGGGGTGCTGGAGGGCATCCGCATCTGCCGCAAGGGCTTCCCCAACCGCATTCTCTATGGGGACTTCCGCCAGCGGTGGGTGACGCTGTGGGATTGGGGGGGATGGGGAGGGGGTGGACAACCCCCAGCGGGGCTGAGCTCAGGGTGTCCCCCACCACCGCGGCCACCAGGTACCGCATCCTGAACCCTGCCGCCATCCCCGAGGGGCAGTTCATCGACAGCCGCAAGGGTGCCGAGAAGCTGCTGGGCTCCATCGACGTCGACCACAACCAGTACAAGTTCGGGCACACCAAGGTGGGGGCCTGTCCTCTCCCCATGGCCCCACCACCCGTGAGGTCCATAAGACCCCATGGTCCCACCACCCATGTGTCCACCTCCCCATGTACAGCTCCATCCCTCCCTCCACCCACCACAAGAAGCTGGGGCACACCAAAGGAAGGTCATGTGGTCTCCCCATGGCCCCCACCATCCATGAGGTCCCCGAGACCCTGTGGTGCTACCACCCAGGTGTCCACCTGCCCATTTACAGCTCCATCCACTCAGCAACCCATCCTGCCACCCACCACAACCAGTATAAGTTGGGGTGCACCGAGGTGAGGGCATGTGGTCTCTGTTCCTCGTGGTCCCACCACCTGCGGGGTCACGTGGACATCATGATTCCACCATCCCCGTGTCCATCTACCCGTCTACAGCTCCATCCCTCACTCCAACCACCCACCAACCCACCACAACCAGTACAAGTTGGGACACGCCAAGGTGAGGTCATGTCCTCTCCCGACGGCCCCACTACCTGTGAGGTCCCCAAGACCCCGTGGTCCCACCACCCCCGTGTTCACCTGCCCACTGTCCTTCCTTCCACCCATCTCTCTGTCCATCTCTTCACCAACCCTTCCCCACCAACCCATCTTCTCCTGCTCCTCATCCATCTTCTTCCTCCCCCTCCCAGGTCTTCTTCAAGGCGGGGCTGCTGGGGCTGCTGGAGGAGATGCGGGACGAGCGACTCTCCCGCATCATCACCCGCATCCAGGCCCAGGCCCGGGGGCAGCTCATGCGCATCGAGTTCAAGAAGATCCTGGAGCGTCGGTGAGGGGGCTGGGTCGGGGCCTTTTCCTGGGGTGGGACCTCCAGCAGGCCACCAGGGCCGGGGCGTGATGGTATGTGTGTGTCCCCCCTCCCCCTATGGTAGAGACGCGCTCTTGGTGATCCAGTGGAACATCCGGGCCTTCATGGGCGTGAAGAACTGGCCGTGGATGAAGCTCTACTTCAAGATCAAGCCCTTGTTGAAGAGCGCCGAGACGGAGAAGGAGATGCAGGTGGGAGGAGAAGGCGGGGGCAGGAGGGATTGGGGCAGCCTATGAGGTGAGGGGACATCGGGCGACGCGATTGGTCTCCTGGGTGCTGGTGCAGAACATGAAGGAGGAGTACGGGCGGCTGAAGGAGGCGCTGGAGAAGTCGGAGGCCCGGCGGAAGGAGCTGGAGGAGAAGATGGTCTCCCTGCTGCAGGAGAAGAACGACCTTCAGCTTCAAGTGCAGGCTGTGAGTGAGGTCGCCCCACCCCAGAACCACCTCAAGGGGGTGACTCCACTCCCCCCAGGGCCACCCCACCTCACCTGAGAGCCCCCCACAGGAGCAGGACAACCTGACGGACGCCGAGGGAGCGCTGCGACCAGCTGATCAAGAACAAGATCCAGTTGGAGGCCAAGGTGAAGGAGCTGACGGAGCGGCTGGAGGACGAGGAGGAGATGAACGCTGAGCTGACGGCCAAGAAGAGGAAGCTGGAGGACGAGTGCTCAGAGCTGAAGAAGGACATCGACGACCTGGAGCTGACTCTGGCCAAAGTGGAGAAGGAGAAACACGCCACCGAGAACAAGGTGAGGGCGGGGAGAGGCCTCCACTGCGAGCTGAGGGCAGTTGGGTTGACTCCCACCAACGTGGAGAGGTTTTGAGAAGATCCAAGGTTGGCTGGGTCAAGGAGATCCAAGGGTGGTTGGGTTGGGTGGAGAAGATCCAAGGCTGGTTGGGTTGGGTGGGGAAGTCCCAAGGTTGGTTGGGTTGGGTTGAGAAGATCCAAGGACGGTTGTGTCAAGAAGGCTCAAGGCTGGTTGTGTTGGGTCAAGGAGATCCAAGCGTGGTCGGGTTGGGTCGAGAAGACCCGAGGTTGGTTGGGTTGGGTTGAGAAGATCCAAGGCCGGTTGTGTCAAGAAGGCTCAAGGCTGGTTGGGTTGGGTCAAGGAGATCCAAGCGTGGTCGGGTTGGGTCGAGAAGACTCAAGGCTGGTTGGGTTTCCTCTCCATCTCCTGCATCTCCAGCTCAACCAAGAGCGTGACCACCCCCCTCTCTCTCACCCCACCTCTGGCTCCAAGCTACAGGCCTGATGTTTCTACTCCTGCAGGTGAAGAACCTGACAGAGGAGATGGCCGGGCTGGACGAGACCATCGCCAAGCTGACCAAGGAGAAGAAAGCCCTGCAGGAAGCTCACCAGCAAGCGCTGGATGACCTGCAAGCGGAGGAAGACAAGGTCAACATCTTGACCAAGGCCAAAGTCAAGCTGGAACAGCAGGCGGACGATGTGAGTGTGGGCCGGTCCCACCACGGGCACTGCCGAGGAGCCTCCTGGGGCAGAAATGACAAAAACCTGAGGTTTCTCCCCATTTCTGTGTCCCCCACAGCTTGAAGGCTCCCTGGAGCAGGAGAAGAAGATCCGCATGGACCTGGAACGGGCCAAGAGGAAGCTGGAAGGCGACTTGAAGCTGACCCAGGAGAACATCATGGACCTGGAGAATGACAAGCAGCAGCTAGAGGAGAAGCTGAAGAAGTGAGGACCGATCTCCCTCCCTGGTGCCAGCTAATCAGGGGGCATGGGCGGGGGGACCTCAGGGCTCATCCCTCATCCTCTGCAGGAAGGAGTTTGAGATCCACCAGCAGAACAGCAAGATCGAGGATGAGCAGGCACTGGCCCTGCAGCTCCAGAAGAAGCTGAAGGAGCTGCAGGTGAGGGACCCGTGGGGCGCCCCCATGGGCTGGGCTGGGGACGCTCCAGTTGGGTGGGTTGGGTCAAAGAGTCTCCAGTTGGGTAGGTTGGGTTGAGTTGAAGAGTCTCCAGTTGGGTTGAGTTGAGGAGTCTCCAGTTGGTTGGGTCAAAGAGTTTCCAATGAGTTGAGTTGAAGGGTCTCCAGTTGGTTGGGTCGAAGAGTCTCCAATGAGTTGAGTTGAGTTGAAGAGTCTCCAGGTGGTTGTGTCAAAGAGCGTCCATGGGGTTGGGTTGGGTTGAGCGGCCGCGTTGGGTGAATCCACCCTGCTGAGGGTGTCCCCGTCCCCGGGGCGCAGGCGCGCATTGAGGAGCTGGAGGAGGAGCTGGAGGCAGAGCGGACGGGCCGGGCCAAGGTGGAGAAGCTGCGCTCGGAGCTGTCGCGGGAGCTGGAGGAGATCAGCGAGCGGCTGGAGGAGGCTGGGGGGGCCACCTCGGTGCAGCTGGAGCTCAACAAGAAGCGGGAGGCAGAGTTCCAGAAGATGCGTCGGGACCTGGAGGAGGCCACGCTGCAGCACGAGGCCACGGCGGCCGCGCTGCGCAAGAAGCACGCCGACAGCGTGGCCGAGCTGGGCGAGCAGATCGACAACCTGCAGCGCGTCAAGCAGAAGCTGGAGAAGGAGAAGAGCGAGCTCAAGCTGGAGCTGGACGACCTCAGCGCCAATATGGAGCAGCTGCTCAAGGCCAAGGCAAGAGGAGGAGGAAGAGGAGGCCGCAGTGGCCACCTCGGTTCCACCGTGGCCACCAACCTCCTGCTTCCCCCCTCCCTCCTGCCAGGTGGGGATAGAGAAGGTCTCCCGCACCATGGAGGACCAGGCAGCCGAGCACCGGGCCAAGCTGGAGGAGACGCAACGAGTCCTCAATGACACCAGCACCCAGCGGGCCAAGCTGCAGACCGAGAACGGTGGGAGCCCTGCCCCACATCTCCACCCCCCTGCCCCACATCGCCGCCCCTGATGACCTCCCCTCCCCCTGCAGGAGAGCTGTCCCGCCAGCTGGAGGAGAAGGAGGCCCTCATTTCCCAGCTGACCAGGGGCAAGCAGTCCTACACCCAGCAGCTGGAGGACCTGAAGAGGCAGCTGGAGGAGGAGATGAAGGTGAGGTCCCTGGAGGGGCCTGAGAAGACCACCGGGGCTTGGCGGGCTCCAGGGGGGCCACCAGATGGCGTCTCCTTCCCCCTCACAGTGGCAGCACCAAACAGGAGTCAAGTGGAGGCTGGTTGGGTTGGGTGGTTCCATCTAAGGGTGATTCCACCTAAAAGGGGTTGGGTGGGGATGGTCTAAGAGAAGGTCGGGATGAGAGACACCACTCCTTCCTGGGGTGGAAGACCTCCAGACAGCTCAAGGTGATGGGGACCCGCGGGTTCCACCTGCTGCTAAAGGTCTAAGGAAAGTTGGGTTGGTCTGGAGGAGGTTGGGTTGGTCTCAGAAGGTCTAAGGAAGGTTGGGGTGGGCTAAAGAAGGTCTAAGGAAGGTTGGGTTGGTGTGGAGGAGGTTGGGTCAGGGTCTACAGAAGTGTGGGCTGGGTTGAGGTGACGAAGACCACCGCTTCGTCCGTTGGAAAACCTCAAGATGGCTCTGGGTGATGTGGACCCTATGGTTCTGCCTCCTTCTGGCCCCTCCCAGGCCAAGAACGCGCTGGCGCACGCCCTGCAGTCGGCCCGGCACGACTGCGACCTGCTGCGGGAGCAGTATGAGGAGGAGACGGAGGCCAAGGCCGAGCTCCAGCGCTCCCTCTCCAAGGCCAACTCCGAGGTGGCGCAGTGGAGGACCAAGTACGAGACGGACGCCATCCAGCGCACTGAGGAGCTGGAGGAGGCCAAGTGAGTCACCGCCCCACAGACGCCGAGGCTTCTCCCCATGGGTGGGGGGACCTCCTTGGGCCCATCCCTTAAGCAGCCACCACCCAGGACGTTGGGTTCTTCAGGTAGATCTAGAGCCCCACGTGGGGGGACCTAGAACCTGAAGACCACCCCGTGAGTCCTACCACCGAAAGTCTTCACTTTGGGGATGACCCACTGACGGGTTCTCCGTGGGTTTCTCCCCCCACATCTGTCAGGAAGAAGCTGGCCCAGAGGTTGCAGGACGCC
>NW_026961424.1:0-36122 GCF_963924245.1 Chroicocephalus ridibundus
GGGCTCTCGGGGTCGGAGTCGGGGCTCGGTGGCTCCTCGGGGCCCGGCCAGTCCTCGTCCATCAGGAACAGCCCTGGGGGGGGGACACGGGGGGGGGTCAACGGGACACAAGGGGACGCGGGGGGGGGGGGGGGGGGGGGAAGAGCCCCCTTAGCTCCCCACATCCCCCCCCCCCCCCAATGTCCCCAAAGGCCCAGTGTCCCCCCCCGTGTCCCCACCCCCCCCAACGTCCCCCACCCCCAACGTCCCCAACGCCCCCCCAGTGGCCCCCCCCACCCCCAATGTCATCTCTGCTCCCCCCCCCCAGTGTCCCCAAAGCCCCCCAGTGTCCCCCACCCCCCCCATGTCCCCCCCAACCCCAACGTCCCCCCCAACCCCAATGTCCCCAACCCCCCCCGTGTCCCCCCCCTCCCCCCAATGGCCCCGCCCCCCACTGTCCCCCCCAACCCCATGTCCCCAACCCCCCCAATGTCCCCAACACCCCCCCAGTGGCCCCCCCACCCCCAATGTCCTCTCTGCTCCCCCCCCCCCACAGTGTCCCCAAAGCCCCCCACTGTCCCCCACCCCCCCACGTCCCCGCCCCCCCCGCTGTCCCCCCCAACCTCAATGTCCCCAACCCCCCCAATGTCCCCAACGCCCCCCCCACTGGCCCCCACTCCCCAATGTCCCCAACCCCCCCGTGCCCCCCCCAACGCCCCCCCACCCCCCCAATGTCCCCAATGCCCCCCCAGTGGCCCCCCCCCACGCCCAATGTCCTCTCTGCTCCCCCCCACAGTGTCCCCAAAGCCCCCCAGTGTCCCCCACCCCCCCATGTCCCCCCCCACCCCACTGTCCCCAACCCCCCCGGTGTCCCCAAACCCTCCCCGTGTCCCCCCCCACCCCCAATGTCCTCTCTGCTCCCCCCCCCAGTGTCCCCAAAGCCCCCCACTGTCCCCTACCCCCCCCGTGTCCCCCCCAACCCCAACGTCCCCCCACCCCCAAAGCCCCCAACGCCCCCCCAGTGACCCCCATTCCCCAATGTCCCCAACCCCCCCGTGTCCCGTCCCCCCCCCCCGGTGTCCCCTCTGCCCCCCCCACCCCACAGTGTCCCAAAGCCCCCCAGTGTCCCCACCCCCCCGTGGTCCCCCCCAACCCCAACGTCCCCCCACCCCCAAAGCCCCCAACACCCCCCCAGTGGCCCCCCCTCCCCAATGTCCCCAACCCCCCAATGTCCCCCCCCCAGTGTCCCCAAAAGCCCCCCAGTGTCCGTCCCCCCCCCCCAACACCCCCCCCCACACTCACCGCTGGCGTCGCTGGGCGCCCCCCTCCGCCCCGCTCCCCTCCCCCCCTCCGCCCGCCGCGTTGGGGGAGGGGCGGCGGCGGCGGGGGGGGGGAGGGGCGGCGGGGGGGGGCGGGCGGCGGCGGGGGGAGGCGGGGTGGGGGGGGCCCCGGCCAGTGCCCGGTGGGCGGCTGCGATATCGGGGAGGAACCGGCGGGCGGCGGCTCCCAGCGGTCCGGGCCCGTGATGGGCGTAAGCGCGGGGCCCCCCCGGCCCCCCCCAGGCCGTCAGCAGCACCACCTCCGCCCCCGTCGCCCCCCGGTAACCCTCCGCCGCCGCCACCAGCGCGGCCCAGCGCTCCCGCTGCCCCTCGGCCATGGGGGCGGCCCACATTGGAGGGGGGCGGGAGGGGGGGGACACCGGGGGGGTCCCTGGGGGGCGGGGGGGAACCGGGGAGGGGGGGGGGAGGGGGGGGGGCGGTACCGGGAACGGAGGAGCGGAGCGGCCTCTCAGCGCCCCGCCAAGATGGCGGGGGCGGAAGGGGCGGGGGCGGAAGGGGCGGGGGAGCGGAAGAGGGTGGGGATTGGTTGGGGAGGGAGGGGGCGGGGTTACAGAGGGAAGGGGCGGGGTTAGACAGGAGAGGCGGGGTTAGAGGGGAAGGGGATTGGCTGGAGACCAAGGGGGCGTGGTTAGAGGGGGAGAGGGCGTGGTCAGCGGAAGAGGCGCGCCCACAACGTGAAGGTGATTGGCTGGCGAGGGAGGGGGCGGGGCTAGAGGGGAGGAGGCACGGTGAGGGAGCGAGGGGCGTGACCACAGAGGTCGGTGATTGGCTGGAGAGGGAAGGGGCGTGGCTAGAGGAGGAGGGGCGGGGTTGCAGAGGAAGGGGATTGGTTGGTGAGTGAGGGGACGGGGTCAGAGCGGGAGGGGCGGGGTCCGAGAGGGAGGTGATTGGCTGCAGGTGGAGGAGGCGTGGCCAGGGAGAGGGCGCGGGGTTACAGAGCGAGGGGGCGGGGTTAGGGAAGGCGCGTTCCTATTGGCGGTCTGTCCGGTGGGGGCGTGGCCGGAAGGGGCGGGCGACGGCCGGAAGCGGAAGCGTCAGGCGGAGGATGGAGGTGGCGGCGGGCGGGAGGGTGAGGCCGCGCCCGTGTGACACCACCCCCGCCCCCCCGTGACCTCCCCCCGCGACCCCGCCGTGACCCCGCCGTGACCCCGCTGACACCTCCCCCCCCCTCCCCAGCGGTGCCCCCCCCCCCCCGTGTGTGCCCCCCCCAGTGACGATGACAACGGTGTCCCCAACCCCGGGCAGGGGGTGGCAGCGACGTCACGGCGTCCCCCCCCCCTCCCCCCCGTGACGTGGGTGTCCCCAAACCCGCGGGGGGGCTGTGACACCCCCCGGGGGCCGGTGACGCTGGTGTCCCCCCGTCCCCGGTGGAGGGGGGACGGGGGGGGGGGGGGGCAGGGTTGGGGACAGCGCGGGTGACACGGGGGACGGTGACACCGGGGAGGGGGACGGTGACGCGGCTGGTGACGGGGTGGGGGCACCGTGGGTGACGCCGCCAGCGCCGGTGACTGCCTTGGTGGCAGCGGGGGTGGCAGTGCCGGTGACACGGTGGCATTGGGGACAGTGTTGGTGGCAGTGGGGGTGGCAGCGGGTGACACCGATGGTGGCAGCGGGTGACCCTGGGGGTGGCACTGCCGGTGGCGGTGACCCGGTGGCTGTGGGGGACGGCAGGGGTGGCAGTCGGTGACACTGGTGGTGGCAGTGGGGTGACGCGAGGGGTGACACCAGCATGACGGTGACCCGGTGGCTGCGGGGGACGGCGGGGGTGGCAGTCGGTGACACTGGTTGTGGCAGTAGGGTGACACGAGGGGTGACACCGGCATGACGGTGACGCGGTGGCTGTGGGGGACGGCGGGGGTGGCACGGGTGGCGGTGGCAGCGGGGGTGACACCGATGGTGACGCCGCTGGGGTCGGGGTGGTGGCGCGGATGGTGACAGCGGCAGTTGGGGGGGGGACACGGCGGGGGGCAGTGGCAGGGACAAGGAGGTGACTCCCCCGGTGGCAGTGACACAGAGGGCGCTGGCGGCAGCGGGGGGGACACAGGCGGTGACAATGATGGTGACACAGGGGTGGCAGCGCCGCTGGGGGGGGGAGGGGGACAGTGACACCTGGGGCGACACCACCGAGGAGGGCGGCAGGGGGGGACACGGGGGGTGGGGACAGTGACACGGGGGGTGACAGTGACACAGGGGGTGGCCCGGGGGTGTTGGTGGCAGCGGGGGTGACAGAGGGGGTGACGGTGACACAGGGGGTGGCCCCGGGGGGACAGTGACATGGGGGTGACGGTGACACGGGGGGGGCCAGTGGCAGTGGGGGTGACACGGGGGGGTGACAGCGACACAGGGGTGACCCAGGAGGGACTGGTGACGGTGACACAAGGGGGGGCCCGGGGGTGTTGGTGGCAGTGGGGGTGACAGAGGGGGTGACGGTGACACAGGGGGTGGCCCCGGGGTGACAGTGACACGGGGGGGGGGCCAGTGGCAGCGGGGGTGACACGGGGGGGTGACAGCGACACAGGGGTGACCCAGGAGGGACTGGTGCTGGTGACATGGGGGGTGACAGCGACACAGGGGGTGGCACACGGGTGGCGGTGACAGAGGGGGTGACGGTGACATGGGGGGGGCGGCGGTGGCAGGGGGGTGACAGGGGTGTCCCCGAAGGTGCTCCTGGGGGTGATGGGGGGGATGACAGTGACAGGGGGGTGACAGAGGGTGACAGTGACGGGGGTGACAGGGAGGTGACAAGGGGTGACAGTGGGGGAGGTGACAGGGGGTGACAGCGGGTGTGACAAAAGGGTGACAACGATGAGGGGAGTGACAGAGGTGACAGAGGGTGACGGTGATAGGTGACGAGGGTGACAAAGGCGGGGGGGTGACACGAAGGTGACAGGGGGTGGCAGTGACAGGGGGGTGGTGGGGGGGTGACAGGGGGTGACAAGGGGGTGACAACGATGAGGGGAGTGACAGAGGTGACAGAGGGTGACAGTGACAGGGGGGCGATAGGGAGGTGACAGGGGGTGACAATAGCGGGGAGGTGACGGGGGGCAGTGACGGGGGTGGCGGGGGGGTGACAGGGGGTGACGGGGGGGTAACAGTGACGGGGGGGTGACAGGTGTGACAAGAGGGTGACGGGGTGACAATGATGAGGGGAGCGACGGAGGTGACGGAGGGTGACAGTGACGGGGGTGACGCGGTGGCAGTGACGGGGTGATGGGGGGTGATGGGGGTGACGGGGGTGGCAGTGACAGGGGGGTGACAGGAGGTGACAGGGTGACG
Source organism: Chroicocephalus ridibundus (assembly GCF_963924245.1). Taxonomy (NCBI): domain Eukaryota; kingdom Metazoa; phylum Chordata; class Aves; order Charadriiformes; family Laridae; genus Chroicocephalus; species Chroicocephalus ridibundus. The sequence continues at coordinate 4,596 of NW_026961424.1, forward strand.
GGAGGGTGGCAGTGATGGGGGGGTGATAGGGGGTGATGGGGGGGACAGGGGGGTGGCAGTGATGGGGGGGGTGACAGGAGGTGACGGGGTGACAGGAGGTGACAGTGATGGGGGGGTGACAGGAGGTGACAGGGTGACAGGAGGTGACAGGGGGTGCCGGGGGGGTGACAGGGGGTGACGGGGGGTGGCAGCGATGGGGGGGTGACAGGAGGTGACAAGGTGTGATGGGGGGGTGACGGGGGGGTGACAGGGGGTGACAAGGGGGTGACAGGGGGGTGGCAGTGATGGGGGGTGACAGGAGGTGACGGGGGGGTGAGGGGGGGGTGGCAGTGATGGGGGGGTGACAGGAGATGACAGGGGGTGATGGGGGGGTGACTGACGGGGGGGTGACAGGGTGACAGGAGGTGACAGGGGGTGATGGGGGGTGACAGGAGGTGACAGGGGATGCCGGGGGGGTGACAGGGGGTGCCGGGGCGTGACGGGGGGGATGGCAGCGATGGGGGGGTGACAGGAGGTGACAGGGGGTGACGGGGGGGTGGCAGCGATGGGGGGGTGACAGGAGGTGATGGGGGGGACAGGGGGGTGGCAGTGATGAGGGGGTGACAGGAGGTGACAGGGGGTGACGCGGGGGTGACGGGGGGGTGGCAGCGACGGGGGGGTGACAGGAGGTGATGGGGGGGACAGGGGGTGACAGGGGGTGACGGGGGGGTGGCAACGATGGGGGGGTGACGGGGGGGTGCCAGGGGGGTGCCAGTGACAGGGGTGTCCCCCCAGGTGCTGCTGGAGCTGCCGGGGGTCTCCATCCCCACCGGGCTCCACCCCGCCCCCCCCCGCGAGGGGCTGCTGCAGGGACGGCTGCGCGTGCTGCAGGGGGTACGGGGGCACTGGGGGCACTGGGAGGGACTGGGAGGGACTGGGAAGGGGTCTGGGGGCACTGAGAGGGACGGGGGGGAGGTCTGGGGGAGCCTGGGAGGGGGTCTGGGGGTACTGGGAGGGACTGGGGGGGACTGGGAGGGGGTTTGGGGGCACTGGGAGGGAGTGGGAGGGACTGGGAGGGGGTCTGGGGGTACTGGGAGGGACTGGGAGGGACTGGGAGAGGGTCTGGGTGGCACTGGGAGGGTCTGGGAGGGGGTCCGGGGGCACTGGGAGGGACTGGGGGGGACTGGGAGGGGGTTTGGGGGCACTGGGAGGGAGTGGGAGGGACTGGGAGAGGGTCTGGAGGGCACTGGGAGGGACTGGGGGGGACTGGTGGGGGACTGGGAGGGGGTTTGGGGGCACTGGGAGGGACTGGGGGGGACTGGGGGAGCCTGGGAGGGACTGGGAGGGGGTGTGGAGGGTACTGGGAGGGACTGGGGGGGACTGGGAGGGGGTCTGGGGGACACTGGGAGGAACTGAGAGAGGTACTGGGGGAGGCTGGGAGGGACTGGGAGGGGGTGTGGGGAGTACTGGGAGGGACTGGGAGAGGGTCTGGGGGCACTGGGGGGACTGGGAGAGGGTCTGGGGGGCACTGGGAGGGACTGGGGGGGACTGGGAGAGGGCTTGGGGACACTGGGGGGAACTGGGGGGGACTGCGAGGGAGTTTGGGGGCACTGGGAGTGACTGGGAGGGACTGGGAGAGGGCGTGGAGCGTACTGGGAGGGACTGGGTGGGACTGGGAGGGGGTTTGGGGGCACTGGGGGGACTGGGAGGGACTGGGAGGGGGTTTGGGGGCACTGGGGGGAGTGGGAGGGACTGGGAGGGGGTTTGGGGGCACTGGGAGGGACTGGGAGGGGTACTGGGGGCACTGGGGGGGACTGGGGGGGGACACGGGGGAAGGTGCAAAGGTGATAGGAGAAGCTGTTTTACCATATACTGGTTTATACTGGTTTATACTGGTGTGCACTGGTTTTGCGCAGCCAAAGGACGTGGTGCTGGAGTGGGAACCTCTGGAAGAACTGTGGGACCCCCCCGATGACGCGGTGAGTCCCCCCCCAGCCCCCCGGGACCCCCAACTGCCCCCCAGACCCCTAACTGCCCCCCATCCCCCCCCCGGGACCCCCAAGTTTCCCCCCTGCTCCCCAACTGCCCCCAGGGACCCCCAACTGCCCCCCCCGGGGACCCCAAGTGCCCCCCTGACCCCCAACCGCCCCCCCCCGGCCCTCAGCTGCCCCCCCTGACCCCCAACTTCCACCTCTGGGACCCCCAGTTGCCCCCCAGGCCCCCAGCTGCCCCCAGAGACCACCATCTGCTCCCCCCCGGGCCCCCCAAGTGCCCCCCCAGACCCCAACTGTCCCCCCCCGACCCCCAAGTGCCCCCAGGGACCACCATCTGCTCCCCCCTGGGACCCCCAAGTGCCCCCCCAGACCCCAACTGTGTCCCCCCGACCCCCAACTGCCCCCCCCGAGGCCCCCAAGTGCCCCCAGGGACCACCATCTGCTCCCCCCCGGGCCCCCCAAGTGCCCCCCCCGACCCCAACTGTCCCCCCCCGACCCCCAACTGCCCCCAGGGACCACCATCTGCTGCCCCCTGGGACCCCCAAGTGCCCCCCCAGACCCCAACTGTGTCCCCCCGACCCCCAACTGCCCCCCCCCAGGCCCCCAACTGCCCCCAGGGACCACCATCTGCTCCCCCCCGGGACCCCCAAGTGCCCCCCCAGACCCCTAACTGCACCCCCCCCCCCAGGACCCCCAAGTTTCCCCCCTGCTCCCCAACTGCCCCCAGGGACCCCCAACTGCCCCCTCCCACGACCCCCAACTGCCCCCCCCAGGGACCCCCAAGTGCCCCCCCGACCGCCCCCCCCCCCCAGGCCCCCAACTGCCCCCAGAGACCACCATCTGCTCCCCCCCGGGACCCCCAAGTGCCCCCCCAGACCCCAACTGCCCCCCCCCGACCCCCAACTGCCCCCCCCCGCCCCCATTTTGTCCCCCCCGCCCTTGTTACCCCCCCCCCCCCGCATTGTGCCCCCCCCTCACCCCGTTCTGCCCCCCCAGCCACCCCCCGAGGAGGAGCCCCCAGACCCCGGCTTCGAGCCCGACTGGGCGGTGCTGAGCCCCCCCCGCGCCCCCCCCCGGCCCCCCGGTACTGCACAGCGGGGGGGGGGACACGCACACACGCTGGGGGGGGGGGCACGGGGGGACCTACGGATATGGGGGGTGGGGAAAATGGGGGAGTGGGGGGGAAAAAGGGGGCTGGGGGGGGACACAGGGGGGTTGGGGGGGGCTGTTGAGGGACGGGGGGGGGGCCATGGGGCATTTGGGGGGAGCCGGGGGGGGACATGGGGGGTTTGAGGGGGCTGGGGGGGGGGGGGGCATGGGGGATTGGGGGGGAACATGGGGGGGTACACGGGGGGGTCCATGGGGGGTTTTTAGGGGGCACATGGGGGGATTGGGGGGGGGACATGGTGGGGGGGAGCACATGGGGGTTGGGGGGGGGCTGGGGGGTGCCCCCCCAGGGGGGATTTGGGGGGGGGCTGTTGAGGGACATGGAGGGGGGGGGGACATGGGGCATTTTGGGGGAGCCGGGGGTTTTGGGGGGCCACGGGGGGGCCAGGGGCAATTTGGGGGGGTCCAAGAGGGATTTGGGGGGGGCCATAGGGGGAATTTGGGGGCCTGGGGGGGGGGGGGGGAGGGGGCGGGCAGTGATGGCCCCCCCACAACCCCCCCCAGGCTGGCGGGGGGGGTTCCGCCTGGAGCTGGGGGAAGTGGGGGGGCTGCGGCGGAGCCCCCCCGGGTTGCACCGACCCTTCCTGGTGCTGCTGCCGCGGGGGGGGCCCTGCCCCCCCCCCTTGCATTTCCCACGGGGGGGGCCCCGAAAGCTGCTGCGGCTCTTGGGGACCCGCCTGCGCCCGTGAGTTTGGGGGGGGGGGGGGGGCATGCGGGGGGGGTGACACCCATCGGCACCCCCAAACCCGGGGGGGGGTCCCCAAAGACATCCCTCCTCCCCCCCCCCCAGTCCCTGAACCCCCCCGAGACCCTCCCGCCAGATTCCAGGGGACCCCCCCCCCAAACTCAAGGGCCCCCCCCCCCCCCCCCCAGTCCCAGGACCCTCCGAATTCCGCCCCCCCCCATCCCCGAATCCCAGTTCCCCCCCCCCAAACCAGTTTCCCCCATCCCCCCCCCCAAGTCCCAGCCCCCCCCCAGTTCCCCCCCCAATCCCAGTTCCCCCCATTCCACCCCAATCCCAGCCCCCCCCAGGTCCCCCCCCAGCCCCCGTTCCCCCCACCTCCCCCAGTCCCAGCCCCCCCCAGTTCCCCCCCCCAATCTCAGTTCTCCCAGTTTCCCCCCCCAATCCCAGTTTCTCCCAATGTCCCCCCAAATCCCAGCCCCCCCCCAGTTCCTCCCCCCGAGTCCCAGTTCCCCCAGTTTCCCCCCCCCAATCCCAGCTCCCCCCATGCCCCCCCCAGACCCAGCCTCTCCCATTTCCCCCCCCCCCCCCCAATTCCAGTCCCCCCACTTTACCCCCCCCCAATCCCAGTTCCTCCTAATCCCCCCCCCCCCCCAATCTCCATCATCCCCCACCCTGGACCCCCCCCGCCCAGTTCCCCCCCTCCCAGTCCCAGTCCCCACAGTTTCCCCCAGCCCCTCCCACCAGCGCTGCCCCCCCCCCCCCCCCCAGGAGCCCACGGGACCCCCGGCTGCTGCTGGTGACCCCCCCCGAGGGGCCCGACCCCCCCCCGCAACCCCCGTCCCCCGGCCTCGTCACCGTGAGTCACCCCCCACCCCCCCCCCAACGCCGGGGCCCCTTTGCCGGGGAGGGGGGAAGTCCCGGGGGGGTCCTGGGGTGGGGGGGTCCCAAGGGAGGGGGTCCCAAAAGGGGGTGTGGGGGGATCCTGGGCGGGGGGGACCCGCGGGGGTCCTTCTGGGGGGGGGATTTTTGGGGGGGATGTCCTGAATCGGGGGGGTCTGAGGGATGGGGGTGCGGGGGGGATCCCAAGGTGGGGGGGTCCTGGGGGGGTCCCAAGGGTGGGGGTCCCAAAGGGGGGCTCGGGGAGGGGGGGGGTGGTCCTGAGGGGGGGGTCACGAGGTGGGGGATTTTAGGGGGGGTCCTGAAGTGGGGGGGCCCTGGGGTTGGGGGTCCCGGGGGGGGTCTCTGGGTGGGGGGGTCCCAAAGAGGGGTGTAGGGGGGTCCCGAGCATGGCGGGACCCAGGGGGTCCTGGGGGGGGGGGTCACAGGGAGGAGGATTTTGGTGGGGGGGGGTCTGAGTTGGGGTAGTTTGGGGGGTGGGCGTTCCCAAAGGGGGGTGCGGGGGGGTCCTGGGCGTGGGGGGGGGCCCGGGGGGGTCCTGGTGGGGGGCTCAGGTGGGTCCCAAAGTTGGGGGTCCCGGGGGGGGGTCCCAACGGGAGGTGGTTCCGAGGTGGGGGGCGGGGGGGGGGGGTGTCTCAATGTGGGTCCTATGTGTGTCCCCCCCCCCCGCCCCCCCAGCGGCTGCTGCAGGGTCCCTACGCCGCCACCTTGGGGGGGCTGAGCCGCCTGGTGGGGGGGGGCAGAGGCCACGCCCCCCCCCCCTGCGCGCGGGGGGCGGAGCCAGAGCTGGAGCCGGAGCCACCCTTTGAGGTCATCGCCTGCGTGAGTGGGCGGGGCCTGGGGCGGAGGGGGCGGGGCCTGGCATGGGTGGAGTGGGCGGGGCCTGGGGCGGGGGTGCGGATAGAGGGGGCGGGGCCTGGGGCGGAGGGGGCGGAGCTTGGACGGAGGAGGGGCGGGGCCTGTGTGAAGGGGGCTGGGCTAGGGGGCAGGGTGTCACGGGGTGGGCGGAGCTTATGCAGGGGGGCGGGGCCTGAGTGGGGGCGGAGCTTGGGAGGGGGCGGGGCTTGTGTTTTGGTGGGAGAGTATGGAGGGGTGGGGCTTGGGAAGGGGGCGGGGTCTGGGAAGGGGGCGGGGTCTGATTAGCCCCGCCCCCCCTCCAGGTGAGGCTGGGGCCCCGCCCCTCCCCCCCGCGGGGACCGCCGGTGACGTCAGAGGAGTGGGGGCGGAGCCACGACGCCGAGGGGCGGAGCCTGGACCCGGAAGGGCTGCGGCAACGCCTTTTCCGGGGGGTGAGGAGGGGCGGGGCTTTGCGGGGGGGGGGGGGGGCGGGGGCAGAGGGTCCAAAATGGGCGTGGTCAAGCGGTGGGTGGGGCTACAGGGGCGTTGGAGCCTGGTGAGGGGTGTGGCCAATAATGGGCCGGGAGTGTGAAGTGGGTGGGGTTAAGGGGCGGGGCTTAGAAGGGTGTGGTCGCCGTGTGGACGGGGCCAATGAAGTGGGGGGGGGGGCCTGAGGGGGGGCCCACACACGACGCCCTGAAGGGGCGGGGCCTCTTGGGGGCGGGTGTTCCCTTAAAAGGATTGGCTTCACCTCTAAAGGGGCGGGGCCTGCTGGAAAAGGGGCGGGGTCTCTTACGAGAGAGGCGGGGCCGCCCCAATCCCTCTTAAAGGGGCGGGGCTTGTTGGTGAAGGGGCGGGGTCTCCCCAAGGGGGCGTGTCATACCTTTAAGGGGCGGGGCATTCTCTAAAAGGGGCGGGGCGTCCTCCCAAGGGGGCGTGGCTCCACTGAAGGTGCAGGGGCACTTCTTAAAAGGGCGGGGGCTGCTCGAAAAGGGGGCGGGGCCCGCTCGAAAAGGGGGCGGGGCCCGCAGGGGTGGGCGGGGCTTGTGCGGGACGGGGGGGCGTGTCCTGAGGTGGCCCCGCCCCAGGGGCTGAGCCCCGAGGTGCGGCCCGAGGGCTGGCGGCGGCTGCTGGGGCTGCTGCCGTGGGGGGGGGCGGCCTCCGACCCCCCCGAGCGCGACTGGAGGTGAGGGGGGGGAGGGGGGGGGGTTTTCAGTGGGGTCTTGGGGGGGCTCCGAAGCGGTTTCGGGGGGGGGGGCTCTGGGGCGGATTTGGGGGGCTGTGGGGGGAGGTATTGAGGGCGCGGGGGGGTGTCACAGCGGGGTATGGGGGGGATGTGGGGAGACTGGGGGGGGGTTGGGGAATTTAGAGGCAGATTTGGGGGCTTGGGGGGGTATTGAGGGCTTGGGGGGGGGTTGGGGAAGGGGATGGGAGGATTTGGGGGGGCCGGGAATTGGTTTGGGGGGTCGGGGGGGGATGTTGGGGGTCCCTGGGGGGTTTTTTTGGGGGTCCCTGGGGGGTTTTTTGGGGGTCCCGGGGAGGGGTTATGGGGCGCAGGGGGGGGGTTATGGGGGTCGGGGGGGGGATTTTGGGGGGTCCTGGGGGGGATTTTGGGGGTGCGGGGGGGGTTATGGGGCGCGGGGGGGAGTTATGGGGGTCCGGGGGGGGTTATGTGGGTCTGGGGGGGGGGGATTTTGGGTGTCCCGAGGGGGGGGTTGTGGGCGCGGGGTGACGTGGGGGGGCCCCAGGGCCGACTATTTCCGCATGAAGCTGCAGTGGGTGTCGCTCAGCCCCGGGCAGCAGCGCAGGAACAGCCCCTTCCGCCGCTACCGCCGCCGCCTGGGTGAGCCCCCCGGCCTGCCCCATAGCCTGCCCCCCGGCCTGCCCCATAGCGCCCCCCCCGTGTGCCCCATAGAGCCCCGTAACCTGTCCCGCGGAGCACCGAAACTTGCCCGACGGAGCTCCAAAACCTGCCCCGCGGAGCCACAAAACCCTCCCCGTGGCACCCCATAACCTGCCCCACGGCGCCCCATAGCCTGCCTCATAGCGTGCTCCGTAGCCTGCCCCACGGAGCCCCATAATCTGCCCCACGGAAGACTAAAACTTGCCCAACGGAGCTCCAAAATCTACCCCGTGGAGCCATAAAACCTGCCCCATGGAGCTTCATAACCTGCCCCGTGGCACCCCATAGCTTGCCCCACAGCCTGCCCTATAGCCTGCCCCATGGAGCCCCATAGCCTGACCTACGGCACCCCGCAACCCGCCCCACAGAACCCCAAACCCAACCCCCCAGCACCCCGAAACCCAGCCCGAAACCCACCCCAAACCTGCTCCATGGCCCCCCAACCTGCCCCACGGCCACTCTGTTGCCCCCCAACGTGCCCTATATCCCCTTTATTGCTTCTTAGCCCGCCCCATAGCCTTTCAACCTGTCCCACACCCCGCAAAACTGCCCCATATCTCCTCAACCTATCCCATATTCCACTCCCATTGCTGCCCACCCTGCCCCACAGCCCCCCCCTAGCTCCCCACAGGCCCCACAGCCCCCCAACCTGCCCCACAGCTCCCCCATTACACCCTGACCTGCCCCATATTCCCCTCCCATTGCCCCCCACCCTGCCCCATATCCCACTATCGTTGCCCCCCAACGTGCCCCACAGCCCCCCCCATTGCCTTCCAACCTACTCTACAGTCCTCAACCTGCCCCATATCCCCCTCCTGTTGCCCCCCAACCTGCCCCCCACCCTGGCCCACAATCCCCCCATGGCCCCCCACATGCCCCTCAGTCCCTCACCCTGCCCCCGAGCCCCCCAAACTGCCCCATAGCCCCTCAACCTGCCCCATATCTCTCTCCCGTTGCCCCCCAAGCTGCTCCACACCCACTATAACTACCCCATACGCCTCCATTGCTCCCTGCTGTGCCCCATATCCCCCTCCCGTTGCCCCCCAACCTGCCCCCCCACCCTGCCCCACAATCCCCCCATGGCCCCCCACATGCCCCTCAGTCCCTCACCCTGCCCCCCAGCCCCCCAAACTGCCCCATAGCTCCTTAACCTGCCCCATATCTCTCTCCCGTTGCCCCCCGAGCTGCTCCGTGCCCCCTATAACTACCCCATATGCCTCCATTGCTCCCTGCCGTGCCCCATATCCCCCTCCCGTTGCCCCCCAACCTGCCCCCCACCCTGCCCCACAATCCCCCCATAGCCCCCCACATGCCCCCCAGTCCCTCACCCTGCCCCCCAGCCCCCCAAACTGCCCCATAGCCCCTCAACCTGCCCCATATCTCTCTCCCGTTGCTCCCCAAGCTGCTCCACACCCCCTATAACTACCCCATACGTGTCCATTCCTCCCTGCCGTGCCCCATAACCCTCTCCCGTTGCCCCCCAACCTGCCCCACAGCCCCCCCCGCCTTGCCCCCCCACCGTGCCCCCCGCCCCACATGTGTCCCCGCGCCCCCCCAGAGCGGGACCTGGCCCGGTGTCACCCCCACGCCCCCGCGGCCGAGCGGCGGCTGCTGCGCGACGTGCTGCTGACCCACTGCATGTTCCACTTCGACCTGGGTGAGCGGCTGGGGGGGCCTGGGGGGGGGCTGGGGGTCCCTGGGGGGGTCCTGAGAGGGTTTGGGGGGCCCTGGGGGGTTTGAGGGTCCCTGAGGGGGTTGGGGGGGGTCCTGGGGGGATTGTGGGTGTCCCTGGGGGGGTTTAGAGGGGTCCTGGGGGGGGGTTGGGGGGTCCTGGGGGGTCCTGGGGGGGTCCAGGGGGGTCCCTGGGGGGGTTTGGAGGGGTCTTGGGGGGATCCTGAGAGGGTTTGGGGGTCCCTGGGGGGGTTACGGGGGGGTCCTGGGGGGATTGTGGGCATCCCTGGGGGGATTTGGAGGGGTCCTGGGGGTCCCTGGGGGGGTTTGGGGGGTCCTGGGGGGGTCCAGGGGGTCCCTGGGGGGGTTTGGAGGGGTCCAGGGGGGTCCAGGGGGTCCCTAGGGGGGGGTGGGGGGGTCCTGGGGGTCCCTGGGGGGGGTTTGGAGGGGCCCTGGGAGCACCTGAGGGGTCCCTGGGGGGGTTTGGAGGGGTCCTGGAGAGGTCCTGAGAGGGTTTGGGGGTCTCTGGGGGGGTTGGGGGGGGTCCTGGGGGGATTGTGGGCGCCCCTGGGGGGATTTGAGGGTCCCTGGGGGGGGTTGGGGGGGTTTGGGGGGTCCTGGGGGGGTCCAGGGGGTCCCTGGGGGGCTTTGGAGGGCCCCTGGGAGGGCCTGGGGGTTCCCTGGGGGGGGTTTGGGGGGTCCTGGGGGGTCCTGGGGGGGTCCAGGGGGTCCCTGGGGGGTTTGGTGGGGTCCTGGGGGGGTCCTGAGAGGGTTTGGGGGTCCCTGGGGGGGTTACGGGGGGGTCCTGGGGGGATTGTGGGCGTCCCTGGGGGGATTTGGAGGGGTCCTGGGGGTCCCTGGGGGGGTTTGGGGGGTCCTGGGGGGTCCAGGGGGTCCCTGGGGGGGTTTGGGGGGTCCTGGGGGGGTCCAGGGGGTCCCTGGGGGGGTTTGGAGGGGTCCAGGGGGGTCCAGGGGGTCCCTAGGGGGGGTTGGGGGGGTCCTGGGGGTCCCTGGGGGGGGTTTGGAGGGGCCCTGGGAGCACCTGAGGGGTCCCTGGGGGGGTTTGGAGGGGTCCTGGAGAGGTCCTGAGAGGGTTTGGGGGTCTCTGGGGGGGTTGGGGGGGGTCCTGGGGGGGTCCTGAGAGGGTTTGGGGGTCCCTGGGGGGGTTGGGGGGGGTCCTGGGGGATTGTGGGCGCCCCTGGGGGGATTTGAGGGGGTCCTGGGGGTCCCTGGGGGGGGTTGGGGGGGTTTGGGGGGTCCTGGGGGGGTCCAGGGGTCCCTGGGGGGCTTTGGAGGGCCCCTGGGAGGGCCTGGGGGTTCCCTGGGGGGGGTTTGGGGGGTCCTGGGGGGTCCTGGGGGGGTCCAGGGGGTCCCTGGGGGGTTTGGAGGGGTCCTGGGGGGGTCCTGAGAGGGTTTGGGGGTCCCTGGGGGGTTAGGGGGGGGTCCTGGGGGGATTGTGGGCGTCCCTGGGGGGATTTGGGGGGGTCCTGGGGGTCCTTGGGGGGGTTTGGGGGGGTTTGGAGGGGCCCTGGGGCGGTTCTGGGAGTCCTTGGGGGACTCTGAGGGGTCCTGAGAGGGTTTGGGGGGTCCTGGGGGGGTCCTGGGGGTCCTTAGGGGGGGGGGTCCATGGGGGTTTGGAGGGGTCCTGGGGGGTCCAGGGGGTCCCTGGGGGGGTTTGGGGGGGTCTTGGGGGTGCCCTGAGAGGGTTTGGGGGTCCCTGGGGGGGTTGGGGGGGGTCCTGGGGGGGTCCAGGGGGTCCCTGGGGGGATTTGGGGGGGGTCCAGGGGGTCCCTGGGGGGGTTTGGAGGGGTCCAGGGGGTCCAGGGGGTCCCTAGGGGGGGTTGGGGGGGTCCAGGGGGTCCCTGGGGCGGGTTTGGAGGGGCCCTGGGAGCACCTGGGGGGTCCCTGGGGGGGTTTGGAGGGGTCCTGGGGGGGTCCTGAGAGGGTTTGGGGGTCCCTGGGGGGTTAGGGGGGGGTCCTGGGGGGATTGTGGGCGTCCCTGGGGTATTTGGGGGGGTCCTGGGGGTCCCTGGGGGGGGATCCGTGGGGGGTTTGGAAGGGTCCAGGGGGGTCCGGGGGGTTTGGAGGGGTCCGGGGGGGTCCAGGGGGTCCCTGGGGGGGTTTGGAGGGGTCCTGGGGGGGGTTTGGGGGGGTTTGGGGGGTCCTGGGGGGGTCCAGGGGGTCCCTGGGGGGGTTTGGAGGGGTCCTGGGGGGGTCCTGAGAGGGTTTGGGGGTCCCTGGGGGGGTTGGGGGGCTCCTGGGTGGATTGCTCCGATTTCGGGGAAGGCTCCGAATTTGGGGGGGGATTTTTTTAGGGTTTGGGGGGGGGCTCAGGGGGGTTTTGGGGGGCTGAACCCCCCCCGTTGCTGACTCCCCCCCCCCCCCTCGGTGCCCCCCCCCCCCCGTTTCTGTCCCCCCCCCCAGGGTACGTGCGGGGGATGAGCGAGGTGCTGGGGCCCCTCCTCAGCGTCGCCCCCGACGAGGTCGAAGCCTTTTGGGGCTTCTCCCGCCTCATGGAGCTGGTGGTGAGGGGGGGGGGACACCCCCCCGAAAAATGGGGGGGGGGGGGGCACCCCAAAATCGGGGGGGCGGGGGTTTCTGAAGGGGGGAGGGGGGGGGAAAAATAGGGGGGAAAAGGGGGGAAAGAAAAGGATGGAGGAGATTGAATAAGGGGAGGGAGGGGAAATGGGGGGGGGGGTTACTATTATGGGTGGGGTCTCCGAAATGGGGGGGGGCACCCCCGAAAAATGGGGGGGGGACACCCCGAAATCGTGTGGGTTCTGAAGAGGGGAGGAAATAGGGGGAAAAGGGGGGGAAAAAAGGATGGAGGAGGTTGAATAAGGCGGAGGGGGGGGGAAAATGGGAGGGGGGGGCCTTAATATTATTGTCGGGGTCTCTAAAATGGGGGGGGGACGCACCCCGAAAAATTGGGGGGGGGGACCCCGAAATCGGGGGGGGTTCTGAAGGGGGGGTGTGTGGGAAAATAGGGGGGAAGAGGGGAAAAAAAAGGGGATGGGGGGGTTGAATAAGGGGGAGGGGGGGGGAAAAATGGGGGGGGAAGAACCCTAATATTGGGGGGGTCCCCAAAATGGGGGGGACACCCCCAAAAATGGGGGGAGACCCCGAAATCGGGGGGGTTCTGAAGGGGGGGTTGGGAAAAATAAGGGGAAAAGGGGGGGGGGGAAAGGCGTGGGGGCGGTTGATTAAGGGGGGTGGGGGAAAAATGGGGGGGGGCATCCCAAAAGAGGGGGGGCCACCCCAAAAATGGGGGGCGGCACCCCAAAAAGTGGGGGGGGGGCCCCGAAATCGGGGGGGGTTCTGAAAGTGGGGGGGGTGGGAAAAATAAGGGGAAGGGGGGGAAAAAAAGGGAATGGGGAGCAAAAATGGTGGGGGGGGGACACACCCTAATACGGGGGGGGGGTCCCCAAAATGGGGGGGGGGGCAAAATGGGGCGGGGGGGGGCTGGGGACCCCAAAAAGTGCCTTTGGGGTCGTTCTGAAGAGGATTTGGGGGGGATTCGGGGTGTTTTTGGGGTGCGGGGGGGGGGAAACTTGGTTTTTATGTCTCCCCCCCCCCCCGCCCCCCTTTTTTTTTGTGCCCCCCCCCCCCCCGGCTGCAGGGAAGCAATTTCGGGCCGGGCCGGGAGGGGCTGAAGCGGCAACTGGGGCAACTGGGGCAACTGGTGCGAGTGGTGGACCCCGAGCTCTACCCCCGCCTGGGTGGGTACCCCGAAACGGGGGGGGGCACCCCAAAAACCGACCCTGGGGGGGGAGAGTGCCCCAAAACGGGGGGGGGCACCCCAAAAACCGACCCTGGGGGGGGAGAGTGCCCCAAAACGGGGGGGGGCACCCCAAAAACCGACCCTGGGGGGGGAGAACCCAAAAACGGGGGGGGCACCCCAAAAACCGACCCTGGGGGGGGAGAACCCAAAAACGGGGGGGGCACCCCAAAAACCGACCCTGGGGGGGGAGAGGACCCCAAAATGCGGGGGGCACCCCAAAAACCGACCCTGTGGGGGGGGGAGAGCGGCCCGAAACGGGGGGGCACCCCAAAAACCGACGCTGGAGGGGGGGAGAGCGGCCCAAAACGGGGGGGCACCCCAAAAACCGACGCTGGAGGGGGGGAGAGCGCCCCAAAATGGGGGGGGCACCCCAAAAAAAGACCCTGGGGGGGGAGAGCGGCCCGAAACGGGGGGGCACCCCAAAAACCGACCCTGGGGGGGGGAGAGCGCCCCAAAATGGGGGGGGGCACCCCAAAAACCGACCCTGGGGGGGGAGAGGACCCCAAAATGGGGGGGGCGCCCCAAAAACCGACGCTGGGGGGGGGAGAGCGCCCCAAAATGGGGGGGGGCACCCCAAAAACCGACCCTGGGAGGGGAGAGCGGCCCGAAATGGGGAGGGGCGCCCCAAAAACCGACCCTGGGGGGGGGGAGAGGACCTCAAAATGGGGGGGGCACCCCAAAAACCGACCCTGGGGGGGGGGAGAGGACCCCAAAACGGGGGGGACACCCCAAAAACCGACCCTGTGGGGGGGGAGAGCGGCCCAAAACGGGGGGGGCACCCCAAAAACCGACCCTGGGGGGGGGAGAGAACCCCAAAACGGGGGGGCACCCCAAAAGCAAGTCTCTGGGGGGGGGCTGTGGGACCCCAAAGTGTGGGGGGCACCCCAAAAACGGCTCTTGGGGGGGGACACCCCCCAAAAATCGAGTCCCTGGGGGGGGGCGGGACCCCAAAGTGGGGGGGAGCACCCCAAAACCAGGTCCCTCGGGGGGGGTGGTCTGTGGGACCCCAAAGTGTGTGGGGGGGGTCACCCCAAAAATCGGGTTCTTGGGGCTTGCGACCCCAAAGTGGGGGGGGGGGGCACCCAAAAATCGGGTCCCTGGGGGGGGGGGGGATGGCACCCTAAAATTGGGGGGGGGGACACCCCAAAACCAGGTCTTGGGGGTGATGTGGGACCCCAAAGTGTGGGGGGGGGTCACCCCAAAAATCGGGTTCTTGGGGCTTGCGACCCCAAAGTGGGGGGGGTCACCCCAGTAACGGCCCCTGGGGGGGGGGGGGGGGGCACCCAAAAATCGGGTCCCGGGGGGGGGGGTGATGGCACCCTAAAATGGGGGGGGGGGGAACCCCAAAACCAGGTCTTGTGGCGCTGTGGGACCCCAAAAATGGGGGCGGGGGGGCACCCCAAAGCCGGAGCCCTGGGGGGTGTCCGTCCCCCCCCCCCGTGTCCCCGTTGCCATGGTGACGCGTGTGTTTTCCCCCCCCCCCCCCCCCCCAGAGGCCGAGGGCACCCGCGGGTGCTGCCGCCGCTGGCTCCAGCTGCGCTTCCAGCCCCCCCTGGGACTGCAGGGGACACTGCGCCTCTGGGAGGTACGGGGGGGACACGGGGACACGGGGACACTGGGGACATGGGGGGGGACATGGGGACATTGGGGGACATGGGGGACACGGGGGGGACACGGGGACACTGGGGACATGGGGGACACGGGGGGGACATGGGGACACTGGGGACATGGGGGGGATATGGGGACACTGGGGACATGGGGGGGACATGGGGACATTGGGGGACATGGGGGACATGGGGGGGACATGGGGACATAGGGGGACATGGGGGACACGGGGGGGACACGGGGACACTGGGGACATGGGGGGGACATGGGGACATTGGGGGACATGGGGACATAGGGGGACATGGGGGACACGGGGGGGACACGGGGACACTGGGGGGACACGGGGACACTGGGGACATGGGGGGGACATGCGGACATTGGGGGACATGGGGGACACGGGGGGGACACGGGGACACTGGGGGGACACGGGGACACTGGGGACATGGGGGGGACATGGGGACACTGGGGACATGGGGGGGACATGGGGACATTGGGGGACATGGGGGACACAGGGGGGACATGGGGACACTGGGGACATGGGGGGGACATGGGGACATAGGGGGACATGGGTGACATGGGGGGGACATGGGGACATAGGGGGACATGGGGGACACGGGGGACACGGGGACATTGGGGGACATGGGGGACACGGGGACATTGGGGACATGGAGGGCACACAGGGGCATAGGGTGACAGGGGGACATGGGGACACGGGGGACATGGGGACATTTGGGACATGGGGACATTGGGGACATGGGGGACATTGGGGACATGGAGAGGACACGGGGACATTAGGGGTATGGGGGACATTGGGGACGTGGAGGGGACATGGGGACACGGGGACATTTAGGACATGGGGACATTGGGGACATGGAGGGGACACAGGGACATGGGGACATTGGGGATATGGGGGGGACATGGGGACATTAGGGACATGGTGGACATTGGGGATGTGCGGGGGACACGGGGACATTTGGGACACGGGGACATAGGAGGACACAGGGACATTGGGGACATTGGGGACATGGGGAGGACGTGGGGACATTAGGGGTATGGGGGACATCGGGGATATGGAGCGGACACGGAACATGGGGGACATGGGGACATTTGGGACATGGGGACATTGGGGACATGGAGGGGACAGGGGGACATGGGGGACATTGGGGACATGGGGACATGGAGGGGACATGGGGACATAGGGGGATATGGGGGACACGGGGGGGACACGGGGACACTGGGGACATGGGGGGGACATGGGGACATAGGGGGACATGGGGGACACGGGGGGGACACGGGGACACTGGGGACATGGGGGGGACATGGGGAGATTGGGGGACATGGGGGACATGGGGGACACGGGGACATTGGGGACATGGAGGGCACACAGGGGCATAGGGTGACAGGGGGACATGGGGACACGGGGGACATGGGGACATTGGGGACATGGGGGACATTGGGGACATGGAGAGGACACGGGGACATTAGGGGTATGGGGGACATTGGGGACGTGGAGGGGACATGGGGACACGGGGACATTTAGGACATGGGGACATTGGGGACATGGAGGGGACACGGGGACATGGGGACATTGGGGATATGGGGGGGACATGGGGACATTAGGGACATGGTGGACATTGGGGATGTGCGGGGGACACGGGGACATTTGGGACACGGGGACATAGGAGGACACAGGGACATTGGGGACATTGGGGACATGGGGGGGACGTGGGGACATTAGGGGTATGGGGGACATTGGGGACATGGAGCGGACACGGAACATGGGGGACATGGGGACATTTGGGACATGGGGACATTGGGGACATGGAGGGGACACGGAACATGGGGGACACGGGGACATTTGGGACATGGAGGGGACATGGGGACGGGGAACACGGGGACATTTGGGATATGGGGGACATGGGGACATTGGGGACATGGAGGGGACAGGGGGACATGGGGGACATTGGGGACATGGGGACATGGAGGGGACATGGGGACATAGGGGGATATGGGGGACACGGGGACATTTGGGACATTGGGGACATTGGGGGCGGGGGGGACATGGGGACATTAGGGGTATGGGGGACATTGGGGACGTGGAGGGGACATGTGGACATGGGGGACACGGGGACATTTGGGACATGGGGACATTGGGGACATGGGGGGGACATGGGGACATAGGGGGACACAGGGACATGAGGGACATTGGGGACATGGGGACATTGGGGACATGGAGGGGACACGGGGACGGGGGACACGGGGACATAGGGACATTAGGGGCATGGGGGACATGGGGGGGACATGGGGGGACACAGGGACACTGGGGACATGGAGGGGACACGGGGACAGGGGGGACACAGGGGGACATAGGGAAATTAGGGGCATGGGGGACATGGGGGGGAGACGGGGACACAGGGGGACACAGGGACATTGGGGACATGGAGGGGACATGGGGACATGGGGGACACAGGGACATTTGGGACATTTGGGACATTGGGGACATGGGGGGGACATGGGGACATTGGGGACATCCAGGGGCTCAGGCACATGGGGGACAGTGGGGCACATGGGGACATCGGGGGGACACAGGAGACATGGAGGGGGACACAGGGGACACGGGGGGACATGGGGGGGACACAGGGATGGGGGGGACACAGGGGACACAGAGGGGGACACAGGGGACACGGGGGGGACATGGGGGGACACAGGGACATGGGGGGACACAGGGGACACGGGGGGACATGGGGGGGACACAGGGATGGGGGGGACACAGGGGACACAGAGGGGGACACAGGGGACACGGGGGGACATGGGGGGACACAGGGACGGGGGGACCCGGGGGGACCCGGACCCGGGGGACAGCAGGAGCCAAGGGGCCGTGGGGCCATTGGGGACACGGGGGGGGGTGTCCCCGGGGTGTCCCCAGGGTGTCCCCGGGGTGTCCCCAGCGTGTCCCCGTGTCCCCAGGTGCTGTGGACGGGGCTGCCCTGCCCCAACTTCCACCTGCTGCTGGTCTGCGCCCTCCTGGAGATGGCGGGGGACGGGGGGGACGTTGGGGACATCGGGGACACCGGAGACGTGGGGGACACCGGGGACATTGGGGACATTGGAGACATTGGGGACACCGGTGAGGACTGGGACACGGACAGCGACGAGGACAGCGATGACTGGGACGAGGTGGGACAAGGGGACACGGAGGGGTGGCCTCGGGGTGGGGAGGGGGACACTGGGACGGGGTTGGGGACACTGGGACGGGGTTGGGGACAGTGTTGGGGACACTGGGATGGGGTTGGGGACACTGGGACGGGGTTGGAGACACTGGGATGGGGTTGGGGACACTGGGACGGGGTTGGGGACACTGGGACAGGGTTGGGGACAGCGTTGGGGACACTGGGACAGGGACAGGGACACTGGGATGGGGTTGGGGACACTGAGACGGGGTTGGGGACAGCATTGGGGACACTGGGACGGGGTTGGGGACACCACGATGGGGTTGGGGACACAGGGACAGGGTTGGGGACAGCGTTGGGGACACCGAGACGGGGTTGGGGACACCGAGACGGGGTTGGGGACAGCATTGGGGACACTGGGACGGGGATGGGGACACTGGGACGGGGTTGGGGACAGCGTTGGGGACACTGGGACAGGGACAGGGACACTGGGACGGGGTTGGGGACACCGCGATGGGGTTGGGGACACTGGGACGGGGTTGGGGACAGCGTTGGGGACACTGGGACGGGGACGGGGACACTGAGATGGGGTTGGGGACACGGGGACGGGGTTGGGGACACTGGGACTGGGACACTGGGATGGGGTTGGGGACACTGGGATGGGGACAGGGACACTGAGACAGGGTTGGGGACATGGGGGGTGTTTGGGGACACCACGATGGGGTTGGGGACAGCGTTGGGGACATTGAGAGGGGGACACTGGGACAGGGTTGGGGACACTGGGAGGGACACAGGGATGGGGGGGACACGGAGGGGGACACAGGGGACACGGGGGCGACATGGGGGGGGACACAGGGACGGGGGGGACACAGGGACGGGGGGACACAGGGGACACGGGGGGGACATGGGGGGGGACACAGGGATGGGGGGGACACAGGGGACACAGAGGGGGACACAGGGGGGACATGGGGGGACACAGGGCCGGGGGGGGACACAGAGGGGTGTCGGGGACACCGCGGGGGGGGGGGGGGGGGGGGGAGTTGGGGACACAGGGGACAGCCGTGGGTGGCAGTGTCGTGTGTGTCCCCCCCCCCCCCGTGTCACCGTCCCCGCTGTCCCCAGCCCCCCCCCGGGCGGAGGCCGGCGCTGGAGGCGGGGGAGGTGCTGACCCGCGCCGAGGGGCTCTTCCTGCAGCTGGCGGCCGCCCCCGTGAGCCCCCCCCCCGGGACACCCCCGGACACCCCCCCCGGGGACACCCCCCCCCCCGGGACACCCCCCCCGGGGACACCCCCTCCCCACCGGTGACAACGCCCAGGGACCCCCCCCCGGCAATCCCCAAAGGGACCCCCCGCACGAACCCCCCCCCACCCCCCCCAAGAGACACCCCCCCCCGGGACACCCCCCTTGACACCCTCCAGGGACCCCCCCCCTGCTCCAAGGACCCCCCCCCTCCAGGGACCCCCCCCACGACCCCCCCGGGGACCCCTCCCCAGGGCCCCCCCCCTCCAGGACCCCCCCCTCAGGGATCCCATAGGGACCCCCCGCATGAGACCCCCCCCCGGGGACACCACCCCCGCCCCCAGGGACACCCCCGGGGACACCCCCGGACCCCCCCCCCGGGACCCCTCCCCAGGGATCCCCCCCCCCGCGCCACAACCCTCCCCCGCTCCGGGACCCCCCCCTCAGGGACCCCATAGGGACAACAACCCCCCCCCCCGTGAGACACCCCCCCGGGGACACCACACACACACACCCCCCCAGGGACCCCCCCACGACCCCCCCGGGGACACCCCCTGCCACCCCCCCCACAACCCACCCCCCCCGGACCACCCCCCCCGGGGACACACCAACCCCCCCCCACCGGTGACAACGCCAGGGACCCCCCCCCCGGGAGGCCCCCCCGGGACACCCCCCTTGACACCTGCCAGGGACCCCCCCCTCCAGGACCCCCCCCTCAGGGATCCCATAGGGACCCCCCCTATGAGACCCCCCCCGGGGACACCCCCCCCCCCCCAGGGACACCCCCGGGGACACCCCCGGACCGCCCCCCCCCCGGGACCCCTCCCCAGGGACCCCATAGGGACCCCCCCCCGTGAGACCCCCCCCGGGCCGGGACACCACCCCCCCCCCAGGGACCCCCCCACGACCCCCCGGGGACACCCCCGGACCCCCCCCCCCCGGGACCCCCTCCCCAGGGACCCCCCCCCGTGAGACCCCCCCCGTGAGACCCCCCCCTCTAGGGACCACCCAATGAGCCCCCCACGACCCCCCCGAGACCCCCCCCAATGAGCCCCCCCCCGGTCCCCAGTGACACCCGGGCTGCCCCCCTCCCCCCCCCCCAGGACCTCCCCAGTGACACCGCCCCCCCCCCCCCCCGGAGACCCCCCCCCCGGAACCCCCCCAAACTGCCCCCCCCCCCCAAAACTGCCCCCCCCAACCTGTCCCCCCTCCCCCCGGTCCCCCAATGCCCCCCCGAAATGCCCCCCCCCGACCTCCCCCCTCTCCCCAGGACCTGCCCCCGGCCCTGCAGGAGCTGCTGGGACTGGGGGGGCCCCCCCCGAGCCCCCCCCCGGGGCCCCCCCCGGAGCTGCCGCAACCCCCCAGCGCCGGGGACCCCCCCCCAGCACCCTAAACTGGGAATTGGGGGGGTCCCGCATGCCTGGGCCCCCCCTCCCCAGTCGGCGACGGCCGGGGGGGCCCCAAAATGGGGGGGTTGGGGGGGGGGGGTTGGTTTTTTTTGGGGGGGGGGGGGGGGGTTGGGGGGGCCCTTTTGTGGTGCATTAAAGTGTCGGAGCCGCCAGAGCCGGGGTCGTGGGGGTCCCCTTGCCACCAGTACAGACCCCCCCCCGGACCAGTATGGACCCCCCCCCGGACCAGTATAGACCCCCAAACCAGTACAGACCCCCCCCAAACCAGTACAGACCCCCCCCCAAACCAGTATAAAGATGCCGAACCAGTACGGAGCCCTCCTAAACCAGTATAGAGCCCCCCAGACCAGTATAGAACCCCCCCAAACCAGTATAGACCCCCCCAAACCAGTACAGAGCTGCCAAACCAGTATAAACCCCCCCAAACCAGTATAGAGGCCACAAACCAGTAAAGAGACGCCAAACCAGTATGAGCCCCCCAAACCAGTATAGAGGCCACCCAAACCAGTATAGACCCCCCCCAAACCAGTACAGACCCCCCCAAACCAGTATAGATACCCCGGACCAGTATAGACCCCCCCAAACCAGTATAGAGCCCCCAAACCAGTATAGACTCCCCCAAACCAGTACAGACCCCACCAAACCAGTATAACCCCCCCCAAACCAGTATAGAGACCCCCCCCAAACCAGTACAGACCCCCCCAAACCAGTATAGATACCCCGGACCAGTATAGACCCCCCCAAGCCAGTAAAGAGACCCCAAACCAGTATAGAGCCCCCAAACCAGTATAGACTCCCCCAAACCAGTACAGACCCCACCAAACCAGTATAACCCCCCCCAAACCAGTATAGAGACCCCCCCAAACCAGTATAGATACCCCGGACCGGTATAGATCCCTCAAACCAGTATAACCCCCCCCAAACCAGTAAAGAGACCCCAAACCAGTATAGAGACCCCCGAACTGGTATAGAGACCCCAGACCAGTATAGACCCCCCCAGACCAGTATAGACCCCCCAGACCAGTACAGACGCCCCCAAACCAGTATAGATACCCCGGACCAGTATAGACCCCCCAAACCAATGTAAGCCCCCCCAGACCAGTATAGAGACCCCAAACCAGTATAGACCCCCCCGAACCAGTACAGAGCCCCCCAAACCAGTATAGACCCCCCCAGACCAGTATAGTCCCCCCCAGACCAGTACAGACCCCCCCAAACCAGTACAGAACCCCCAAACCAGTGTAGATACCCCGGACCAGTATAGACCCCCCAAACCAGTATAAACCCCCCCAAACCAGTAAAGAGACCCCAAACCAGTATAGAGACCCCCGAACTGGTATAGAGACCCCAGACCAGTACAACCCCCCCCAGACCAGTCTGGGCCGCACTGGGAGCCCCGAGGCCGCGCCCGCCCCGCTGTAGCCCCGCCCCCTCGCCGTACAGGCCCCGCCCCCTCGCCCCCACCCCGGAACTCTCCAATCAGCAGGCGCGAACCGGGCGCCGGCACCGCCCACGGCATCTGGGGCGGGCCAATCAGCGGGGGCGCTGGTGGAGGGGGCGGGGCTAGGGCTGGGTGGGGAGGGGGAGCGCCGCGCCCAACCAATGGGCGTCAACGTTTCAGCCCTTGCGGTAAGCGCAGCCGATCAAAAGGAGGCGTGGGTGGGGGCGGGCCGGCAGGCTCCAGCCAATAGAAACAGGGAGGGCGGGGCTTCTCGTGAACAAGCGGTCCTTCCACCAATGGGGGCAGCACGGCTGAGCGCGGGGGGAGGCGGGGCCTGCATGCGATTGACAGGCAGCCGCGCCAACGGGGAGAGGCGGGGGGCGGGGCGGTGAGGGCATGGGCCAATGGGTGCGCCGCGCGGCTGTGAGTGGCGGTGGCGGCGGCCAATGGGAGCGGGCGTTTGAACGGCGGGAGCGTTGCATCGTCAAGGGCTCTGGCCGGGGGGCCGGTTCTGATGCAGAAGCTGCCGTTTCTGAGGGGAAAAGATGCAATTTTGGGGCTCTCTGAGAGAAAAAGGTGGATTGGGGGGCGGGCCTGAGGGAATAGAAGGTATTTTTGAGGAGAAAAGATCCATTTTTGGGATCTGTGAGGGGAGCGTGTGGTTTTGGGGGGGGTTCCTGAGGGGAGAGGAGGCGGTTTGGGGGGACTCTGAGGAAAAAGAAAGTATTTCTGAGGAGAAAAGATGCATTTTTAGGGTTCTCTGAGAGAAAAAGAGCGGTTTGGGGAGTCCCTGAGGGAGCGGAAGGTGTTTTTGAGGAGGCAAAAATGAATTTTTGGTGTCTCTGAGGGGAGTAGGTGAATTTGGAGGGTCTCTGAGGGGGGAGGAGGCGGTCGGGGGGGGGGGGCTCTGAGGAAAAAGAAGGTATTTCTGAGGAGAAAAGATGCTTTTTTGGGTTCTCTGAGAGAAAAAGAGGGGTTTGGGGGGGCCGTGAGGGAACAGAAGGTGTTTTTGAGGAGAAAAGACTCATTTTGGGGGTCTCTGAGGGGAGTAGGTGGATTTTGGGGGTCCATGAGGGGGAAAGAGGCGGTTTGAGGGGGGGCTCTGAGGGGGGAGAAGCTGTTTCTGAGGAGAAAAAATGTAATTTTGGGGGTTCTTTGAGAGAAAAATAAAGGTTTGGGGGGTCCCTGAGGGAGTAGGAGATGTTTTTGAGAAGAAAAGAGGCATTTTTGGTGCATCTGAAGGAAGTAGGTGGATTTGGGGGGGGGGCTCTGAGGAAAAAGAAGGTATTTCTGAGGAGAAAAGATCTTTGGGGTTCTCTGAGAGAAAAAGAGGGGTTGGGGGGGGGCTGAGGGAGCCAGAAGGTGTTTTTGAGGAGAAAAGACCCATTTTGGGGGTCTCTGAGGGGAGTAGGTGGATTTTGGGGCTCCCGGGGGGGGGGAGCGGCTGCCCCACACTTGTAGGTCAGGGGGGCCGCAGGGCGGCCAGGGCGCGCTGTGCCAGGCCCCGCAGTGGGTTGTGGGGGGGCCCCCCTCTGCCCCATAGACCCTCCCACCGCCCCATAGAGCCCTAAAGCTGCCCCATAGCTCCCCCTTTCTGCCCCATAACCCCCTAAAGCTGCCCCATAGACCCACCCACTGCCCCATAGAGCCCTAAAGCTGCCCCATAGAGCCCCATCTCTGCCCCACAGACCCCCACCCCCGCCACCCCACACATCACCACTGGAGCCAACACGTTTATTCTCCAGGTCCCGCCATACCTGGGGGTCCGGGGGTGGGGGGCTGCCCCACACTTGTGGGTCAGGGGGGGCGCAGGGCGGCCAGGGCGCGCTGTGCCAGGCCCCGCAGTGGGGCGCGGGGGGCGCGGGGGGGCAGCAGCAGCAGCAGCAGCAGGTCGGGGCGCAGCAGCGCCAGCCCCGTGTGGGTCCGGAGCGACGCGTAACACAGCGCGGCCGCGGGGGGGGCGCCCTTTTTTGGGGGGGGGGGGGGGGGGAACACGGACAGGGGGTCAGACCCCTCCCTCCCCCGCCGCCCCCCGGCCCCACAACTGCCCCCTCTGGACCCCTAAGTGCCCCCCCAAACCCCCAACTGCCCCTTCCAGACCTCCAACTGCCCCCCCAGACCCACAACTGCCCCCCCCCCCCCCCCGGAACCCCCAAGTGCCCCCCCCCGGCCCCACAACTGCCCCCTCTGGACCCCTAAGTGCCCCCCCAAACCCCCAACTGCCCCTTCCAGACCTCCAACTGCCCCCCCAGACCCACAACTGCCCCCCCCCCCCCCCCCGGAACCCCCAAGTGCCCCCCCCGGCCCCACAACTGCCCCCTCTGGACCTCTAAGTGCCCCCCCAAACCCCCAACTGCCCCCTCCCCGGACCCACAACGGCCCCCCCCCCCCCGGAACCCCCAAGTGAGCCCCAACTGCCCCCCAGACCCCTCCAGCCCCCCAAGTGATCCCCCCCCCCCAAACACCTCCAGGCCGCCCCCTGACCCCCAACTGTCGTCGTCGTCCCCCCCCCCCCCCCCGGACTCAAAACTGTCGCCCCAGCCCCCCCAACTGCCCCCCACCCCCTCTGGACCCCCAACTTCCCCCCCCCAGACCTCCAACTGCCCCCCCAGACCCACAACTGCCCCTCCCCCCGCCCCCCCAAGTGCCCCCCCGGCCCCACAAGTGCCCCCCTCTGGACCCCTCAATTTCCCCCCCCAGACCCCCAACCGTCCCTTCCAGACCTCCAACTGCCTCCCCAAACCCCCAACTGCCCCCTCCGGACCCACAACTGCCCCCCCCAGCCCCCCAAGTGCCCCCTCCCGGCCCCACAACTGCCCCCTCGAGACCTCCAACTGCCCCCCCAGACCCACAACTGCTCCCTTTGGACCCCTAAGTACTCCCCCAAACCCCCAACTGCCCCCTCCGGACCCCCCAAGTGCCCCCCCGGACCCACAACTGCTCCCTCGGGATACCCAAGTGCCCGCTCCGGACCCCCCAACTGCCACCCCAGCCCCCCCAACTGCCCCCAACTGCCACCCCAGACCCCTAACTGCGCCCCCCCGGACCCAAAACTGCCCTCCAGACCCCCAAGTGCCCCCACGGACCTTCAAGTGTCCCCCCAAGACACCCAGCCCCCCAAGTGACCCCCCCCCCCAAGCACCTCCAGCCTCTGTGACCCCCAAGTGCCCCCCCTAGACCCACAAATACCCCCAGAGCCCCCCAAGTGAACCCCCCCCGGCCCCCAATTGCCCCCCTGAGCCCCCAGCCCCTCAAGTGACCCCCCCCTCAGGACCCCTCGACCTCCAACCGGTCCCCCCCGGGCCCCCCCGACCCCCAGTTGCCCCCCCAGCCCCCCAAGTGAGCCCCCCTGCGACCCCTCCAGACCCCCAAGTGACTGCCTCCCGGACCCCAAACTGCCCCCCCAGCCCCCCATTTGCACCCCCCCGGCTCACCTGGGCCCCCCCCCCCTCCCCGGGGCCGTACTGGGGGGCCACCAGGGCGTAGAGGTGACACAGGGCGGCCCCACGGCGGGGGGGGGGGCAGCGACCCCTCTGGGGGGGCAACGGGGGGAGGGTCAGGGGGGGCAATTAGGGGGGTCTGGGGGGGGGAAATGAGGGGGTCGGGGGGGGCAATGGGGGGGTCTGGGGGGCAATGGAGGGTTCGGGGGGGGGCCGGAGGGGGCAATGGGGGGGTCCGAGGGCAAATGGGGGGCTGGGGGGGCAATGGGGAGTGGGGGCGGCTACGGGGGGGGGGGCAATGGGGGGGTTTGGGGAGCTATTGGGGGTCGGGGGGAATGGGGAGTGTGGGGGGGCAACGGGGGGGTCTGGGGGGGGGAATGAGGGTCTGGGAGGGCAGTGGGGCCTTTGGGGTGGTCTGGGGGGTGGCAATGGGGGGGTTGGGGGGGAATGAGGGGGTCGGGGGGGCAACGGGGGGGGCTGGGGGGCAATTGGGGGGGCAATGGGGTGGTCGGGGAGCAATTGGGAGTCTGGGGGGGCAACGGGGGGGTCTGGGGTGGTCGGGGGGGGGCAATGGGGGTGTCGGGGGGGGGCCATGAGGGGAAAGGGGAGGGCAACAGGGGGGTTCGGGGGGACTTGGGGGGGCAATTGGGGGGGGTCTGGGGGGGTAACTGAGGGGTTTGGGGGGGTCAACGGAGGCGTTCAGGGGTTTGGGGGGGGGGCCATGGGGGGGGGGGTTGGGGTGCCGGGGGGGGGTACGTACCCTGCCCCCCCCCCGTGACGATGCCGCTCTGGGTCCGGCCCTGCTGGGGCTGGATGAGCAGGTACCTGGGGGGGGGGAGGGCAGGTTTAGGGGGGCCTCTTGGACCCCCCCCCAACCCCCCCCCCCCCAAGAACCTCCCCCAGGGCTTCAGCCCCCCCCCAGGGGCTCAGGGATCCCCCCCCAGCCCCCCCCCCAGGGGGTTCAGGACCCCCACGTACCCCCCCCCCCTCCCCGCCCTCACACCCCCAAAGGGGCTCAGGACCCCCCCGCCCCCCCCCCCCAGGACCCCCCCAAGGGGTTTAACCCCCCCCCCCAAGCTCCCCCCCCCCCCACTCACGCCAGGACCCCGGGGGGCAGCGCGGGGGGGGGGCGCCGGGCGCAGCCCCTCAACTGCTGCAGGACGGGGCTCCAGAACTGCGGCACGAGCTGGGGGGGGGCAAGTTATGGGGCGGGGGGGGAACGACGACGACACCCCCCAACCCCCCCCCCCCGAACCCCCCTTGCCAGCTCTCCCTCCCCACGAGCCCCCCCCAGGGGTTCAGGGCCCCCCCAGCCCCACTCCAGGGGTTCAGCCCCCTCCGCCCAAGACCCTCCCAAGGGACTCAGCCCCCCCAAAATGGATTCAGGACCCCCCGAAGCCCCCCCCAGGGGTTCAGGGCCCCCCCAGACCCCCCCAAGGGTTCAACCCCCCCAAGGACCCCCCCACCCCCCAGGGATTCAGGCCCCCCCCGCCCAAGACCCCCCCAAGGGACTTAGCCCCCCCCCCAAAATGGATTCAGGACCCCCCCAAGCCCACCCTCAGGTGTTCAGCCCCCCCCCCCAGCCCCCCCCAAGACCCCAACCAGGGGTTCAGGCCCCCCCAAAAGACACACCCCCCCCCGATCCTCCCCCAGGGACCCCCCCAGCCCCACACAGGGGGCTAAGGGTCCCCCCCGCCCCCCCCCACAACCCCCCCCAGGGGTTCAGCCCCGCCCGCCCAAGACCCCCCCAAGGGACTCAGCCCCCCCAGAATGGATTCAGGACCCCCCCAAGCCCCACCCCAGGGGTTCAGGGCCCCCCCAGACCCCCCCAAGGGTTCAACCCCCGCCAAGGACACCCCCCCCTCAGGGATTCAGGCCCCCCCCCGCCCAAGACCCCCCCAAGGGACTTAGCCCCCCGCCCCAAAATGGATTCAGGACCCCCCCAAGCCCCACCCCAGGGGTTCAGCCCCCCCCAAGACCCCCACCAGGGGTTCAGGCCGCCCCAAAAGACACCCCCCCCTCAAGATCCCCCCCCCGGGACCCCCCCAGCCCCACACAGGGGGCTAAGGGCCCCCCCCGCCCCCCCCCACAACACCCCCCCCAGGGGTTCAGGGCCCCACACAGCCCCCCCCAGCCCCCCCAATGGACTAAGCCCCCCCCCAGGGGTTCAGGGCCCCCCCCGCAAGACCCCCCCCAGGGGTTCAGGCCCCCTCCAAAGACACCCCCCCCCCCAAGATCCCCCCCCAGGGACCCCCCCAGCCCCACACAGGGGGCTCAGTCGTCCCCCCCCCAAGACCCCCCCAGGGGTTCAGGCCCCCCCCCCCGTTGGCCCCCCCTCACCTGGGTGAGGACGAGCTGCAGGGGGGGGCGGGGGCCGCAGAGCAGCGCGACCCCCACCCCCGGCACCAGCTCCAGCAGCAGCAGCCGGTGGGGGACCTGGGGGGGGGGGGGACGGACCTTTTCGGGGGGGGCACGGGGGGGTTGGGGGGCACTTGGGGGGGGCGGTGGGGGCGGTTGGGGGGTGGGGGGGTACTTGGGGGGGGCGGTTAGGGGGGTGGGGGACATGCTGGAGGAGGGGAGGGGGCGGGGGGGGCAGTTAGAGGTCGGGGGGGGCAATTTAGGGTCCGGGGGGGGGGGTAATTGGGTGGGTGTGTGTGTATGCGGGACCTGGGGGGCAAATGGGGGCCTGAGGGGGGCAATTTAGGGTCCGGGGGGGGCACTTGGGGGTCTGGAGGAGCAGTTATGGGTCCGGGGGGGGCAGTTGTGAGTCTGGGGGAGGGCAATTGCCAGTCGGGGGGGTGGGGGGAGCATGTGGAGGTCTGGGGGGGGCGGTTATGGGTCCGGGGGGGCAGTTGTGGGTCTGGGGGGGGGCAATTGCCGGTCGGGGGGGGGGGGGAAGCATGTGGAGGTCTGGGGGGGGCGGTTATGGGTCCGGAGGGGGCAGTTGTGGGTCGGAGGGGAGCATACGGAGGTCGGGGGGGGCAGTTATGGGGCCGGGAGAGCAGTTATGGGTCTGGGGGGGGGCAGTTGTGGGTCGGGGGGGGGGGCATATGGAGGTCTGAGGGGGCAGTTATGGGTCTGGGGGGGGGGGGGGGGGGGAGTGTGTCTCACCGTGGGGCTGCTGTGGGGCAGGTAGACGGGCAGGTCGCGGGCGGTCGGGGGGGGGTCCGGGGGGGTGGGGGGGGCAGAGGAGGAGCCCCCCCAGGAGGGCGCTGTCGGGGGGGGGCAGCCCCCACCAGGGGGGGGGTCGCCAGCACCACCCGCCCCCCCCCCTCCCCCCAGCAAACAGCCCAGCCCCGTCTGCGCCGCCCCCGCGAACCGCTCCAGCACCTCCTGCGGGGGGGGGGGCGGGGGTCAGGGCACCCCCCGACCCCCCCCCCGAATTGGGGGGACCCCCCCCGAACTCCCCCCTAAATTTTGGGGGGGGTGGGGGCCCCCTAAACCTCCCTAAAGGACACCCAAAGGGACGCCCCCCCCTCCCCCCCCCCATCCTGGGTGACATGGGGACACCCCCCCCCCCCAAAATGCGGGGGGGGGCCGAGACCCCCCCCCTGCATTCTGGGGAACCCCCCGGGACCCCCAGCTCTCTCTGGGGGGGGGGGTCAGGGCGTGGGGACACCCCCCCCCCCTCCCCAGGGACCCCCCAATACTCTGGGGGGGGGCACAGGGTGACCCGCGGGGGGGGATTAGGGGTCTCGGGGGGGGGGGGTTGGGGGTCCCGGGGGGGTTTTGGGGTCCCGGGGGGGGGGATTAGGGTTCTCGGGGGGGGGGGGTTGGGGGTTCCGGGGGGGTTTTGGGGTCCCGGGGGGGGGGTAGGCTCCGGGGGGTGTCGCGGGGGGGGGGGCGTTAGGATCCCCGAGGGGCTTTGGGGGAAATTTGGTCCCGGGGGGGGGCGAGGGGGGGGGTCTGGGGGGGCGTTGGGGTCCGGGGGAGGGATTGGGGGGTCCCTGGGGGTTTTGGGGTCTCAGGGGGAGGGGGGGGGTTGGGGGTCGCGGGGGGGGGGATTTGGGGGGGGTCCCACCTGCAGGAGGTCGCGGGGGGGCCCCGGGGGGAGGGGCCAGCAGGGGGTTCCCAGCCCGGCCCCCCCCAGCCCCCCCCCCGGGCGCCAGCAACGCGTCGATCAGCCCGAAGCAGCTCTGGGGGGGGGAACACAGTGGGGGGGTCACGGGCTGAGCCCCCCCCCCATCTGCCCCCCCCCGGCCACCGGGACTCCCCCCCCACTCCCCCCCACCCCAGTCCCTATTGCCCCCCCCACCCCTTCTTGCCCCCCCCCAATCCCTCTATTACCCCCCCCGGGACCCCCCATTGCCCCCCCAGCCCCTCAATTTCCCCCCCCCCGCCCCTCTTGGACCCCCCCCGTAGTACCCCCATTGCCCCCCCCGAGGACCCCCCCAATGCCCCTACTGCCCCCCCCAGACCGCTTCTTGCCCCCCCAGTCCATGTATTACCCCCCCCAGGACCCCCCCATTCCCCCCCGAGACCCCGGAGTTGCCTCTCAGCCCCCCCCTGTTGCCCCCCCAGTCCCCCCATTGCCCCCCCCCCGGGCCCCCCAGTTGCCCCCCCCCCCGCCCCATACCCTCAGTTCCCGCTTGAGCCGCTCCACGTTGCGGATGGGCACCAGTTCGTCCAGTCCCAGCACCAGCACCTGCGGGACTGGGATGGACTGGGAGCACTGGGAGGGGAGGCGGGGGGCACTGGGAGGGACTGGGAGCACTCGGGGGGGGGCGGGGGGCACTGGGAGCACTGGGGTGGACACTGGGATGGACTGGGAGCACTGGGGGGGGGGCGGGGGGGCACTGGGGGCGAGGGGGGGCACTGGGATGGACTGGGAGCACTGGGAGGGGGGGCGGGGGGGCACTGGGAGGGACTGGGAGCACTGGGAGGGGGGGCGGGGGGCACTGGGAGGAACTGGGAGCACTGGGGGGGGGCGGGGGGGCACTGGGATGGACTGGGAGCACTGGGAGGGGAGGTGGGGGGCACTGGGAGCACTGGGACGGACACTGGGATGGACTGGAAGCACTGGAAGCGGGGGCAGGAGGGCACTGGGCGTGTGGGGGTTACTGGGATGGACTGGGAGCACTGGGAGGGTGGATGGGGGCACTGGGGGCGAGGGGGGGCGCTGGAATGGACTGGGAGCACTGGGACGGATACTGGGATGGACTGGGAGCATTGGGAGGGGGGGTGGCAGGGCCCTGGGGGCGAGGGGGGGGGGCACTGGGATGGACTGGGAGGGGGGCACTAAGGGTGCGGGGGGCACTGGGGTGGAGCAACTGGGTCATACTGGTCTATACTGGGAGAGACTGGGCCCCATTAAAACGTGGGTGTGACGCAGTGCTCTGTGTCAGCTCCTACTGGGCTGGACCGGTCGTACTGGGATGGGACGAAGCGCACTGGGGGGGGGTGGTGGGGGGGTGTCCGTACTGGGGATACTGGGCCATACTGGTCTGTACTGGTCCGAACTGGGGGGGGGAGGCTCACCATGGCGCCGAAGGCGGAGTCGAGGAGGCGGCGGAGGGCGGGGCCGGGGGGCGGGGGGGGGCGGAGCTGAGCGCGATCAGGGTGATGCTGGGGGGGGGGGAGGGGCAGTTGGGGGGGGAGGGGGCTGCCCCACGGCCCCGCCCCCCGCCCTGCCCCATAGACCCCCCCCACAACCCCGCCCTCCACGGCCACACCCAGCCCCGCCCCCTTCCCGTCGCCCCACCTGCCCTTCCTTAGCCCCGCCCCTTCCTTAGCCCCGCCCCCTCCATAGCCCCGCCCCACGCGCTGGCCCCACCCACCCCTGCAGTGGCTCCACCCCCTCCCTTCACCCCCCCATTCCCTTTAGCCCCGCCCCTTTGCACTCAGCCCCAAAAGGCCCCGCCCCCCGAGACCCCGCCCTGCTCCTTTCCCGTGGCCCCGCCCACCTCTGCCGTGGTCCCTCTACCCCCGCCCACCCCATGACACCGCCCCTTCCTTAGCCCCGCCCCTCCCCGTAACCCCACCCCTTCCCGTAACCCCGCCCCCTTTCCCCCCGTAGCCCCGCCCACCTCTGCCCGTAGCCCCCCCAGGCCAGGCGGGTGTTGGGGGTCGCCGCCCCCCGCAGCCCCACCCCCGCCCCGGCCCCGAACATGTGGACGCCGTTCAGGGACCCGATCACCGAGAAGGGCAGCTGGGGGGGGAGGGGGCAAAAGGTCAAAGGTCAGGGGGGCGGGGGCTCCCCACCCGGGGGGGCGGGGTATGCTGGGGGGCGGGGTCTCGGGGGGTGAGGGTCTCACCTGGGGGCGGGGCCGGCCC
The DNA here is from genome assembly GCF_963924245.1 of Chroicocephalus ridibundus. Lineage (NCBI taxonomy): Eukaryota > Metazoa > Chordata > Aves > Charadriiformes > Laridae > Chroicocephalus > Chroicocephalus ridibundus. Next base: position 36,087 of record NW_026961424.1, read on the forward strand.
CCCCGGGCGCGGCAGAAGAGGGGGAGGCCGCTGCCC